>NC_064931.1:170053864-170356895 GCF_023897955.1 Schistocerca gregaria | reverse complement strand
TCAATCATCCAGACTGTTGCCCCTGCAGCTACTGAAAAGGCTGCTGCCCCTCTTCAGGAACCACACGTTTGTCTGGCCTCTCAACAGATACCCCTCCGTTGTGGTTGCACCTGCGGTACGGCCATCTGTATCACTGAGGCACGCAAGCCTCCCCACCAACGGCAGGGTCCATGGTTCATGGGGGAAGAACTTCACATATTCTACCATATTTTTATCAGGCGCTGGAAAATGATTTTCTCCTGTAGTCTTTTCGTGCTCCAGAACAACCTTCTACGTCATGCCATGTATGTTTGTGTAGTCACTGGGCAGGACTTTAAGTTTCACACAGAGTGAACTGGTGCAATGGTTCGCATACTGATCTCACATTTGGAACGACGACGGTTCAAACCCGCGTCCGGTCATCCTGATTTAGATTACGCATGGTTTCCCTAAATCGCTCCTTAAAAATGCCGGGATGGTTCCTTTGAAAGGGCACGTCCAACATCCTTCCCCAACTTTGACACAATCCGAGTTTGTGCTGGCCGGCCGGAGTGGCCGAGCGGTTGTAGGCGGTTTATCTGCCCTGGGCAGCAATTTCAGGGGAGGAGGAAGCAAATTCATATACTTGAGGAAAAAACCTTGTTTCACAAAGCGTCAAGTATCCAGCGCACCTTGGTTTATCAATTATTCACATGATTTTGATATGCATCTCTGTTGGCTTTTAAACATTTTTGGACACATTTTAAGTTTATTTTTGAATGCATGTTGAATTTTGAATGTGTGTATAGCGTACGTCATGTCTCTGCCAGGGGTATAGCCGTAGCATCTAGAAACAAACTTTCTGCAGACAGAAGGGGCTGGGCTACATGACCTGATGCGAATAAAGCTGAACGGGTGAATGCCAATCGCTGTTTGTTTATCTGGCCGACTGGGTTTGCTAATGCTCACTGATGTTATAATTACTAGCGAAATCCATAGATTCAGACTACCAGAGTGCAAATAAACGACCTACAGGTAAGAGAGATTACATACACTCCTGGAAATTGAAATAAGAACACCGTGAATTCATTGTCCCAGGAAGGGGAAACTTTATTGACACATTCCTGGGGTCAGATACATCACATGATCACACTGACAGAACCACAGACACATAGACACAGGCAACAGAGCATGCACAATGTCGGCACTAGTACAGTGTATATCCACCTTTCGCAGCAATGCAGGCTGCTCTTCTCCCATGGAGACGATCGTAGAGATGCTGGATGTAGTCCTATGGAACGGCTTGCCATGCCATTTTCACCTGGCGCCTCAGTTGGACCAGCGTTCGTGCTGGACGTGCAGACCGCGTGAGACGACGCTTCATCCAGTCCCAAACATGCTCAATGGGGGACAGATCCGGAGATCTTGCTGGCCAGGGTAGTTGACTTACACCTTCTAGAGCACGTTGGGTGGCACGGGATACATGCGGACGTGCATTGTCCTGTTGGAACAGCAAGTTCCCTTGCCGGTCTAGGAATGGTAGAACGATGGGTTCGATGACGGTTTGGATGTACCGTGCACTATTCAGTGTCCCCTCGACGATCACCAGAGGTGTACGGGCAGTGTAGGAGATCGCTCCCCACACCATGATGCCGGGTGTTGGCCTTGTGTGCCTCGGTCGTATGCAGTCCTGATTGTGGCGCTCACCTGCACGGCGCCAAACACGCATACGACCATCATTGGCACCAAGGCAGAAGCGACTCTCATCGCTGAAGACGACACGTCTCCATTCGTCCCTCCATTCACGCCTGTCGCGACACCACTGGAGGCGGGCTGCACGATGTTGGGGCGTGAGCGGAAGACGGCATAACGGTGTGCGGGACCGTAGCCCAGCTTCATGGAGACGGTTGCGAATGGTCCTCGCCGATACCCCAGGAGCAACAGTGTCCCTAATTTGCTGGGAAGTGGCGGTGCGGTCCCCTACGGCACTGCGTAGGCTCCTACGGTCTTGGCGTGCATCCGTGCGTCGCTGCGGTCCGGTCCCAGGTCGACGGGCACGTGCACCTTCCGCCGACCACTGGCGACAGCATCGATGTACTGTGGAGACCTCACGCCCCACGTGTTGAGCAATTGGGCGGTACGTCCACCCGGCCTCTCGCATGCCCACTATACGCCATCGCTCAAAGTCCGTCAACTGCACATACGGTTCACGTCCACGCTGTCGCGGCATGCTACCAATGTTAAAGACTGCGATGGAGCTCCGTATGCCACGGCAAACTGGCTGACACTGACGGCGGCGGTGCACAAATGCTGCGCAGCTAGCGCCATTCGACGGCCAACACCGCGGTTCCTGGTGTGTCCGCTGTGCCGTGCGTGTGATCATTGCTTGTACAGCCCTCTCGCAGTGTCCGGAGCAAGTATGGTGGGTCTGACACACCGGTGTCAATGTGTTCTTTTTTCCATTTCCAGGAGTGTATTATCTTCTCAGTGTCCCCAAGAAAATGAATTTTTGACAGAAAATTTTAGGCCCAACCGGTATACTAGTAAGGACCATTTGTACAGTCTCTGGTAGCAGCCGCCGCAGTTTTATTCTGAGAGAAAATGTATTGTACGAACACGTAATAATGCCTAGCTGGAGAAAAAATTTTGACACTGGCAGGAATACTTACAGAACCGCGCGACCGCTGTGCTCGTGAGTTTGTGGTCCATTTCAAATCTACATCTATATCTACATTTATACTTCGCAAGCCACCCAACGGTGTGTGGCAGAGGGCACTTGACGTTGCGCTGTCATTACCTCTCAATTCTGTTCCAGTCGCGTATGGTTCGCGTAAGAACGACTGTCTGAAAGCCTCCGTGCGCGCTCGTATCTCTCTAATTTTACATTCGTGATCTCCTCGGGAGGTATAAGTAGGGGGAAGCAATATATTCGATACCTCATCCAGAAACGCGCCCTCTCGAAACCTGACGAGCAAGCTGCACCGCGATGCAGAGCGCCTCTCTTGCAGAGTCTGCCACTTGAGTTTGCTAAACATCCCCGTAACGCTATCACGGTTACCAAATAACCCTGTGACGAACGCGCCGCTCTTCTTTGGATCTTCTCTATCTCCTCCGTCAACCCGATCTGGTACGGATCCCACACTGATGAGCAATACTCAACTATAGGTCGAGCGAGAGTTTTGTAAGCCACCTCCTTTGTTGATGGACTACATTTTCTAAGGACTCTCCCAATGAATCTCAACCTGGTGCCCGCTCTTACCAAAAAATTAATTTTATATAATCATTCCACTTCAAATCGTTCCGCACGCATACTCCCAGATATTTTAGAGAAGTAACTGCTACCAGCGTTTGTTCCGCTATCATATCATCATACAATAAAGGATCCTTCTTTCTATGTATTCGCAATACATTACATTTATCTATGTTAAGGGTCAGTTGCCACTCCCTGCACCATGTGCCTATGCGCTGTAGATCTTCCTTCATTTCGCTACAATTTTTCTAATGCTGCAACTTTTCTGTATACTACAGCATCACCCGCGAAAAGCCGCATGGAACTTCCGACTCTATCTAAAAGGTCATTTATATATATTATGAAAAGCAATGGTCCCATAACACTCCCCTGTGGCACGCCAGAGGTTACCTTAACGTCTGTAGACGTCTCTCCATTGAGAACAACATGCTGTGTTCTGTTTGCTTAAAGCTCTTCAATCCAGCCACACAGCTGGTCTGATATTCCGTAGGCTCCTACTTTGTTTATCAGGTGACATTGCGGAACTGTATCGAACGCGCCTTCCGGAAGTCAAGGAAAATAGCAGCTACCTGGGAGACTGTATCTAATATTTTCTGGGTTTCATGAACAAATAAAGCGAGTTGGGTCTCACACGATCGCTGTTTCCGGAATCCATGTTGATTCCTACAGAGTAGATTCTGGGTTTCCAAAAGCGACTTGATAGGCGAGCAAAAAACATGTTCTGACCTAGATGTCGACAGCTCGTTAAACCTGATCTTCCTTACTTTCTTCCTTCATTAAGTTTCACATTCCTCCTGTGTACTCGGGCACTGCCACTCACGCCACATGCACAAGTACGAAACAGCGCAGCTGCGGCCAGCGACCAGCAGGTGTGGGGAGGGGCAAGAAGTTGCAGTGGGTAAGAAGTGGGTGTCGACCCACTGACTGCAGCCGGTTGTGGGCAGCCACCTCTCCTGGCTACCAGGTCCAAGACCTCGTGGCCAGTGGCTGCAACCAGTTCTCGGCGGTGCTCACTGCATATTTGCATATTTCCCTTCTCTTCTGTGCCGCAGAAAAAAAAAAGGTTCAAATGGCTCTAAGCACTATGGGACTTAACATCTGTGGTCATCAGTCCCCTAGACTTAGAACTACTTAAACCTACCTAACCTAAGGACAACACACACATCCATACCCGAGGCAGGATTCGAACCTGCGACCGTAGCAGCAGCGCGGTTCGTTTTGTACATAACGAATCAGGAGAAACACAATAGAGATTCATAGGGTTTTATGAAGTATCCAAAGACCATAGTGCACAAGGCGTTTACTTGCAATACTAATAATAATTATAATGCCGGCTGGAGTGGCCGTGCGATTGTGAACGCTACAGTCTGGAACCAAGCGACTGCTACGGTCGCAGGTTCGAATCCTGCCTCGGGCATGGATGTGTGTGATGTCCTTAGGTTAGTTAGGTTTAATTAGATCTAAGTTCTAGGCGACTGATGACCTCAGAAGTTTAGTCGCATAGTGCTCAGAGCCATTTGAACCATTTGAACCAATAATAATAATAATAAGATACATAACTTATCTGACAAAAGAAATAATTATTTTTTGTGGAATTTTGTTGTTTTGTACATAACAAAATACAGTGTAGGGCAGTAACGAAATAATGTGTAAGCTTTCACAACTCTCCATTTTATATTTTTGTGTGATTTGGAGTATTCGTGTTTTTCCATTTTTCGGACTAAGGAGATCCCTAACAGATGTATTAGTTCACCAATTTGCTTCCTGGCTGAAAATCAAATATTCTTACGCTGCATCCACACAGCAGCGTGTGCTAACTGTACGCTTTCATGTTAAATGTTCGCTTGTAGTCACGCTTATTTGATTTCATCACTTTCTCAATCAAAGTATCTGTTCTTGGAAGCCCTATTTCAGTTACGGCTAACTTTTCCTGGTAATGTACGTTTCTGTTTCCAGAATGAGATTTTCACTCTGCAGTGGAGTGTGCGCTGATATGAAACTTCCTGGCAGATTAAATCCTTGTGCTGAACTGAGACTCAAACTCGGAACCTTTACCTTTCGCAGGCAAGTGCTCTACCTACTGAGCTACCAAGTATGACTCACGACGTGTCCTCACAGCTATACTTTATGTTAGCATTTAAAATAGATTCAACATAAAAATCAAATGGCTCAAAGCTCTATGGGACTTAACATCTGAGGTCCTCAGTCGCCTAGACTTAGAACTACTTTAACCTAACTAACCTAAAGACATCACACATATCCATGCCCGAGGCAGGATTCGAACCTGCGACCGTAGCAGCAGCGCGGTTCCGGACTGAAGCGCCTAGAACCGCTTTTTTTCTCTATCCGGTTTTTTATCCATTCTTGTTTTCCATCAATTCAATTTTTTATTAACCACTTTTATTTTCTTTTTCTTTTTTATTTATTTTTTATTTATTTTTTGTTTTTTTTTTAGGATGGTCAGGGCGTGGTACACGCCGCACTAGCCGTGGTGTCTCTTCATGGCACTGCCAGTGCGTCGAAGCCCAAACCCCTCCCGCCCTTTTTTTCATGTTCCCTGTTGGGTCATAGCACTAAGTGTGCAGAAATCTTAACACAATATTCCCATTCTCCGATGTAAGAAAGACAAAGAAACCTCTTCTCTGAGTAGAAACTGAACTCTGATATAAAAAAAAACTTAACAATTCTTCTCGAAGCACAAAAAAAGTTCCGGAAGCAAGGTGATAGTAAATAATAATAAGAAACCAAGTGACTTTTAATTTTCTTCTGTGCCATACAGCTTTCCAGTCACAATTTGGGAATTTCGTTTCAATTTTGTTTCTACCCTCATTTAACTTCCTTTCAAGTATAATGTCGCGCGCTGTGATACGTGTGTTGCTTCTGATTTCGTCACTAAGATAACTTGCTTCGAGGAAAAAGTTCCTCACATACTGCAGACGGGCATTAATCCTTCGCACATCAATCGGTGCTTGCAGGCTATGGGGTGTCACAGCCTCAAAGAGCTTTGCGGTTACATATTGTGGAAGTTCTCTGAGTATATGAAAAGTCCGTTTGAGGAACAGAGCAGACGCTTTATTGCGAATATCCACCAAACCGAGGCCCCCCTTTCTGACATTCAGTATAATGGTAGTCGCACCAACCCTGAATATGTCTCCTCGCCACAAATAATTGGTAACAGTGGACATGATCCCTTTCGCTACTAGTTTAGGGATTGGAAAGACCTGCCAGTGAAATACGCTTTAGACAAAACGCAGGAGTTGATGAATCTGACTTTTTGCACCAGGTCCATAGTTCGATGGATGTACTCCATTACAGCACCATGAACTTTCCTCCTAGTTTCCGTCCAGTTAAAAGCAGTCATCCTCATCGGACATGCCATTAAGGTTATTCCCAAAGTTTTATGTTTGTTGTCCTGTTTTGTCCATGCCAGTCGAAGGTGATCTAGGCCCCGTAGATTCAATATTTGACTTTTGTTTTCATTTGCTGTCGCTCCCGACACTAGACAATACCTTTGGATTTCTCTTTCCAGTGTAACTGTCTCCTCCTTATTCCTTATTACAACGCCCACGTCATCAGCATAAGTGCGTATGACAGTTTTCTCACCACTCAATGTTATGCCTGTTAATCTTGCGTGGACAGTGCGGAGGAAGGGCTCTAAAGATACGGAAAATAAAAACATAGATAAGGGACTGCCCTGTGGAACCCCTCGCCTTATCTGTATGGGTTTAGATGTTTGGCCATTGATTGCTATTTTCGCATATATACCTGTTGCAATATTCTTTAGCATGTTCACAATCTGGGGGTGGGAAGCCATTCTTGACAGCGTCGCAAAGAGGTATCTGTGACTAACGCGGTCAAAAGCTTTGTTGAAATCTATAAAGATTAACGCACATTTTATACTTGTCACTGAGGTAACTGCAATGACGTCTCTGTATGCAGATAGACCTTCGAATATCGTTCTGATCGGAGAACAAGATTGATGATGACTCAATATTTTGTTGGAAAAGGCAGAGAGTCTTTTGTTGATAATACGCGAAATTATTTTGTAATCAGAATTTAGTAGCGAAAGAGGCCGAAAATTGTTTAAGTTGGTTTTGCCTTTACTCTTAGGATCAGTACTATTTTACTTTCCTTAAAAGCTGCAGGGACCGGTTTTCCGTTCAGGACCTCATTTGCCATGGAAGTGATCTTGTCACCTATTATAGACCAGTAGCGGGCATAAAACTCCACAGGGAGGCCATCAAGTCCCGAAGATTTTTTGAGAGGTGAGTTATGCACTGCCTCATGCACTTCGTCTTTAGTAATAGGTAACAACTGTGGACATAAAATAGTGAGAAAGTCCTCGAGAGCTGCATCTTCCACTGTGGTAGGGGCATATAAGGTTTCATAGTACCTGTGGACTTCGTCCAGTATTTGTTTCTGGCATGTGAGCCTCGTACCAGCATGCGTCTGGACGTCATCAATTAAAGTTTGACGTCTGTTTTTAGCATGCCGCACCAAGTGATACAGAGAAGCTGTTTCATCGGCTACGACTGATGTGGCTTTTGATTTAATTTTAAGTCCCTCCATCTGTTGCCGTTTAATGCTTAATAACTTGGCTTTTATTTTTTTGATATCATTCAGACGAATTACGTCATCATGGGCCAGTTGATATAAGTCTCTTAAAACTTTATAATAAAACTCCATTGTATCCCTCAACTCCCTGTGCCTCCTGCACCATGCTGCATGACAACTTTCCGCAGCCTTGGTTTAGCCCTCCTAGTCCACCAGTCAATGACTGTTGGGTGCTTGTCTACTGTGCGGAGGCACATAGTCCACGTTACTCTTATTTCCTGTTCCAGTTCTTCGTCAGTTAAAACAGAGATATTTAAATTCCATTGGCCTCTGAATCGACGGGTTGGCTGTACACTTAAATTAAAGCAAGTTAAAAGTGTACTGTGATCGCTAAAATACACGGGAATAGTTTCAACGTTTAATAAATAATTTTGCAAATTTGGTGACACGCAAATTCTATCTAGTCTGCTGCGGGAATGGCTGGTTATATAAGTGAACCCGACTGACGTCGGGTGCTGAAGTTCCCACACATCCTTAAGATGTAGATCACTTACTAACTTTTTTAACTGTGGCGAGTAGTTGAAGTTGGGTTGTTGACCTTTCTGATTTAAAACACAGTTAAAATCTCCACCTAGTATAAGATAACACAGATTTTTCCTCAATAAATAAATCAGTTCATCTTGAAAAAACTTCGCACGATCCAATTTGTGGGAATTTCCTGATGGGGCGTAAAGGTTAAGCACTGTCACATCGAAAATTTTTATGCCTATGGCTCTTCCTGATTCTAGTCGCTCGATTTCAGTCACCGGAATGCCTTCCCTTATAAGAATGGCTGTACCGATATTGGCTTCCGTGGAAACATTAACAGTTTCAAAAATGCCTGGGATCCGAAGTTCCGTTATCGCAAACTTCTTGTAGCAACGCGATATCTGTCCCGGACTGGTACAAGGATTGTTTTAGTGCTGCCAATTTCAAGGGTGACTGTATTTTATTAATGTTAATAGTAGTAATGCTATATGCTTGCATCACAGACATACCAGAAGAAGCTATTTGGGATTAGGATCGGTATGATTATAGCAGAAACGTACTTCCCCACAAGGCACGATCTTTACAAGCTGTGTGCCCATTACATGTACTAACTTCCTAGAAAAATTTGCACTGCTTGATGACGCGTGACAGCAAGACCCGGTGTCGGTCGCTGCCGCCGGCGGTGGTTGTATGGGGCAACGGCCGTGGCTTGCGAGTCGTCAATATGTGGGTCGGGCGTGGTATCTGTTGTGGTGTCTTGCTGGCGAGGCGGTGATGCTTGTTTGTTCCCTCCTTCGGCGCGGCGTTGCGCTTCGGAGTCAGCAGGTTGTTTACTTGGTACTTCCTCGTACTGTTCGCACTGTATGGGCTGTGCACTTGATGCGGTTATTTCAGCCGTGACCTCAGGCTCAGGGTCACATTTCCGTAAAAGGTCACTACCAGCTGCGTCACTATCTGTTCGTGGCGGTATAAGTCCTTGTGCGGAAGTGGGAGCTACATCGACCTGCATTCCATCTCCTTTTTTTACTTCCAACGGATCTTCAGGACTGGGCTTCGGCCTCCTGGCAACGGGTGTTTCACACGAAGAGTCCTCATCAACATTTTTTTCAGTGTCCTCTAGAGGACGCTTTTTAGTGGAAATCTCGCTGTCACGGGACGGAATTTCAGCAGTTAATGCAGGTTTTAAAGGCGGAAAGTCATTAACATTAAGTGCAACATTTTCAGAGGTAGTAACAGGATCCACGACAGCCGCCGGCTCTGTTGCTTTACTGACTGGCAACAAATCGTTGAGTGTTAATTTCCGGCGTTGCGTAAGGTTATTTGTTAGCACAAAAACACGGCGAGGGCAGTCCTGACGGAGGTGACCAGACTCGTTACATACATGACATGTAGGGATTTACCCCGAGTCCATAACATGCGCCTTGTGCCCGTCAACAAAGATGTGGGAGGGAATGTTTGCCTTCACCTCCATCTCCACGGAGCGAATGCCGTTAACGCACTGCAGCTTGAAATGCGAAGCCCACCTTTCGTAGACTATTTGCCTGACAACCCCATACTTTGAAAGGACATCTTTAATTTTCGAGTTGTCTACTTCAATGGGAATATTCAAAACCCTAACATTCCTAATTACAGACTCGGAATTCCGGAATTTGACAGTACTTTTAGTACCATCACGGTGTATAAATTCCGTTTCATAACCAAATTTTGCCAGAAAGCGATCTACACTCACGGAATCGTTAAACTTTACAAAAATACAGTATTCATCAGCGTCTAGCTGCATGGTATGAACAGATTCGGAATGAAGGCCAATTACCTCGGTAATCCAGTCGTGTATTTCAAGTGCAGAGGGCTGTACTCGACGGGTATACTTATCGAAGGTGAAAATCACGGTGTTTTTTCTCACGGAGTTTGCCATGGTGTACTGCAGCGAAGAAATCTCGGACAACGCCAAAATCCCAATGGCACTACGTAGAAAGACGACACGAACGAAGACCAAATGCTCAATTGATAACGCTTAATTCACGTGCAGAAACGTCAATAAATGATCACGAAACACGAAAACACTGGTGTAAACACTGAACGTTCACGGAGCAAACTTGAGGAGCGTGCGACCGCTAAAGCCAGACTGTTTTAAAAATGGTTCAAATGGCTCTGGGCACTATGGGACTTAATATCTATAGGTCATCAGTCCTCTAGAACTTAGAACTACTTAAACCTCACTAACCTAAGGACATCACACAACACCCAGCCATCACGAGGCAGAGAAAATCCCTGACCCCGCCGGGAATCGAACCCGGGAACCCGGGCATTGGAAGCGAGAACGCTACCGCACGACCACGAGCTGCGGGCAAAATCCCTGACGCCGCCGCGAATCGAACTCGGGAACCCGGGCGTGGGAAGCGAGAACGCTACCCCACGACCACGAGCTGCGGGTAGTCCACAGCGGCCGACCTGTGCGGCAGCAGTCTGTTTGCCTCTTGCCTGGGGTCTTTAGAGGGCAGCTGTTGTCGATTTAAATTAGTCAGTCCTTGTCAGCTGCCTGAGTCACTGCAGTTGACTTCCGTATTCAGCGCTCTCTGAAGGAAGTGCTGGCGATAGAAACTACGGTGACTGAGCTGCGAGACAACATTACTCTGGCTCCAGAGTTAACATTTACATGTCGAGTACAGTTACAAAAATAAAACAAAACAATACTCATAATAAAGAGGTTTGAATTCCCTTAAAACTAAACTACCCTGCCGTGCCTTTCACTCCAGCACTGAAGCAGTTTCAGCACGATTCACAGTTTCATTAATACTAACAGTGTCAAATTTATACTGACCTTTTAATCACCCGGTATTTTCACTACTTTCGTAATCTATTTGGGTGGTATGATACGCTACGATATTCGAAGGTTATCCCCTTTATTTAGACTGCAGCCTCTTCCCTTTTTACCTTGCCACTTGTCAGTGTGTTCTCTTTCACACCTTTTTGTATGATCTAAACGTGTTTTCCTTACACTTGGACGCTTCTAAATAATTAAAAATGAACGTTTTAAATGTTTGTAGTTTTCTCACTTTCGTCCATCTTTTCTTAATAGTGTATTAGTTTTATTCCGCCGTGAATCATGTTTTTGCTGTAAACGGTTTTCCTTGGTGAATGTCAGAATTTGTGTATGTGTGAGGATGTCTGTCTCTTGTCTGTTGTCTGTTGGCTGTGTACATAATGAAACTAGCTTACTGTGTTGGAAATACTTCAGTATTGCAGATCGATCGTCAGACTCGATTTACACTGAAGAACGAAAGAAACTGGTACACCTGCCTAATACTGTGTAGGGCCACAACACGATGTCACATGGACTCGACTAATGTCTGAAGCAGTGCTGGGGGAAACTGACACCATGAATCCTGCAGGGCTGTCCATAAATCCGTAAGAGTACGAGGAGGTGGAGATCTTTTCTGAACAGCACGCTCCAAGGTATCCCAGATATGCTCAATTATGTTTATGTCTGCGGAGTCTGGTGGCCGGTGGAAGTGTTTAAACTCATAAGAGTGCTCCTGGAGCCTCTTTGTAGCAATTATGTACCTGTGGGGTGTCGCACTGTCCTGCTGGAATTGCCCAAGTTCGTCGGAATGCACAATGGACATGACTGAAAGCAGGGGATCAGACAGGACGCATACGTGCATGTCACCTGTCAGAGTCGTATCTAGACGTACCAGGGTTCCCATATCACTCCAAATGCACACGCCCCACACCATTACAGTGCCTTCACCACCTTGAACAGTCCCCTGCTGACATGCAAGGGCCATGGATTTATGAGGTTGTCTCCATACCCGTACACGTCCATCCCCTCGATATAATTTGGAACGAGACTGGTCCGACCAGGCAACATGTTTTCGGCCATCAAAAGTCCAATGTCGGTGTTGACGGGCTCAGGTGAGTCGTAAAGCTTTGTGTCGTGCAGACATCAAGAGTACACGAATGGGCCTTCGGCTCAGAAAGTCCGTCTCGGCGATGTTTCGTTGAATGGTTTGCACGCTGACACTTTTTGATGGCCTAGCACTGAAATGTGCAGCAATTTGCGGAAGGGTTACACTTCTGTCAAGTTGAATGATTCTCTTCGGTCATCGTTGGTCCCTTTCTTGCAGACTCTTCTTCCGGCCGCAGCGATGTTGGAGATTTGATGTTTAACCAGATTCCTAATATTCACGGCACACTCGTGAAATGCTCGTACTGGAAAGTCCCCACTTTATTGCTACCTCGGACATGCTGAGCCCCATCGCTCGGCGCCGACTATAGCACCATGTTCAAACTCACTTAAATCTTGATAACCCGCCATTGTAGCAGGAGTAACCGATGTAGCTACAGCGCCAGATACTTATTGTCTTATATAGGCGTTGCCGACCGCAGTGCCGTATTCTGCCTGTTTACATATCTCTGTATTTCAATACGCATGCCTATACCAGCTTCTTTGACGCTTCGATGTATATTTGGTAACTATTTGTATGGGTTTGGTGGACCGCAGTAGCGCACTGTTTACAGCCCGTCATGCGTGGCAGTTACCTCCCATGTGCCTCCTGCCTCATCGGGTTTCTGAACGGGTTTCTGCACGGACTGACACTTCTACAGAGAGGGAAAGTGCTGACATTTTTACGGAGCCCGCGACACTGTAGGTAGTTGGCAGTGTGTTCCAGATGTAGGATACACCGGCCTGTCCGCTGCTACCTTAGGCGTATTCTGGGGAATGCCAAAGCCCATTTCGTGCATAACGTTCCCTTTCCCTGACCAGTTCGTGGTTTGTGTGGCTTTCTCCGAGAGTTTAGTACTGCAGTTGACCTCAAATTGGCAAGTAGTATTCCGTGTTTTAGTGCTGAGTTAATGGCGTGAAGCCTTTACAGATTGACAACATCCGTCAGTATGCAGTGGACTATACAAACAAACAAGAAACGACATTCTGGCGTGGTGTAAACTTCAACAAGGTTAAAATCAACGGAAGACTATCCTCAAAAAACAACAGTTTCTGGGGAAGGTAGCCATGTTTGCATTTCAGATAAAGCAGCAAATTAAGTTCGAAAACATTTTGTCAGCAAAAAGAAGCGGGCAAAAGAAACAGGTACCTCAGTTTCATTCGTTTACGTTGAGGGAGTAGGGAAGCTCTTCAATCGAGGCTACGACCGAGTAACAGTGTTACCATCGCACACGAGTGCGAAACAATTCTTACTTCAAAAATAGTTCAAATGACTCTGAGCATTATGGGACTTAACATCTGAGGTCATCAGTCCACTAGAACCTAGAGCTACTTAAACCTAACTAACCTAAGGACCACACACACATCCATGCCCGAGGCAGGATTCGCACCTGCGACCGTAGCAGTCGCGCGGTTCTGGACTGAATGTTACTATCGGACACGAGTGTGAAACAATCCTTACATCGCATTAGGCGAAGATATATGGGAAATACACAGGATCTCACCGATTCTGCAGAAACATTCTTCCAAAAAAATTGTTTACTGATGAATGATGATAGCAGTTTTTGTCTTGCAGATGATAGCAAAGGACCGAATGACAGAATACTGGTGTTTGCCAGCGAAAAAAGAAAAGTTTGTTAATCAAACTGATAATTATTCTTTGTAGATGGAACGTTCAAGATTTTGAGCAAGCAATCTGGACAGTCGTTTGTACTCCACGCCGACCTTAATAGTTCTTGGGAGGAAACAAATACCATTCCAGTCGTTAACGCTCCGCTGTCAAATAGAAAGGGAGAAATATATGAAAGTTTTTTTTGAACTATTAAAACTAACGCGCCTGGATGGAACCCTGCATCTATGATGATTGAATACGAAATTGCTATCGTCGAAGCAACCCTGGAACAGAGATTAGTGGTTGCAACTATCATTTTAATCGATGTTTGTGGAAACAAGTTCAGTGTTGTGACCTCGTTCCAGCCTATAAGTAAACCAGGGAAATACACTTTGCGTAAGAATGTGTTCTGCTTCAGCAGCTATAGACTACTTCCTGAAAAAATTTCATTCAAGTGGTTGATATATATGATACAAAAGTTGGCACTTATCTAAGAAAAAAAACAAAGTTTTGATAAATGGATTTTAATATTTTATCAAAAAATTAATGTTACTACAAGACACACACCAATTAAAATTCACAGGAATCATGAAGTTTCCCTTTGTTGCTTATATGAGGTTTCTTCTTGTAATTTCAAAATCAGGGTAGCCCTTTCTTGAATTTTCTGAGTAAAAGTTACTCACAACCTTCTTGAGGACGTGTAGTGGTAGGGATACTTGATTGTATTTCCTTGGAGCTTGTTGATTCTACTGAACACGACTTCGGTGTATTCCCTAAATTTATATTTACACAGTCAACAAGCAAAGTAATTGATTGCCAACGACTGGGTGCTAATTTCTTCGCTCCAGTTTCCCTGGAAATCTTGCAACATGCTTTTCTCAGTGTGAGTTCATGCCAAATTCGGGGAAAAGATGGTTCTCTTTGATGGTGATAGAAATCAAAAATTATCTTTGGCATCCTTTGGTGTGCCACAGCCTTTTACACAGTCCATATTTCAAATGTTTCTTATAGGGACGTGTAATACGGATACGCCGGCCGAAGTGGCCATGCTGTTCTAGGCGCTGCAGTCTGGAACCGCGAGACCGCTACGGTCTCAGGTTCGAATCCTGTCTCGGGCATGGATGTGTGTGATGTCCTTAGGTTAGTTAGGTTTAACTAGTTCTAAGTTCTAGGGGACTAATGACCTCAGAAGTTGAGTCCCATAATGCTCAGAGCCATTTGAACCATTTTGTAATACGGATACAGCAAAATCGTTTTGGGATCTAAGTTTAAACACTCCAAAGATATGAAATGGCCAATATATATATATTTTTTTAAATTGAAGTTTTAGGGTTGTGTCTCCCCTTAAAATGGAGAGCAGGTTTTTTAAAGGAATGAAAAGTAGGACGTTGTCGGATTAGGAACTTCAAAGCGGTCAGATGCATTAACATCAACGTATCTGTGCAGGATACTTAGTCTTTATGTTTATTGTATGCGATGGTGTCTTCATATGTTTAGTGTTATATGAATGTACTTCGAAACTTTGAACAAAACGAAAAAAATCAGTTTACAACAACATTACTACAGATTGAATGCAAAGGATTAAGGACACTTGGTAGGCGAACAGCGAGAAGCCGATGCGCAAAAATTTAAAAAAATTAAAAAACGCTTCTGAGCGATGTGACTCAAGAAAATATTCATGAGATGGGGGCAGAGAAATAAACATCTCAATAATTTTCGCAAAATTTTCGCTATGAGAATACAGTTTTGTTTTCAGGAGGAACACTCAACGAATGAATCTACAGTTACATCAAGTTACCATACTTCTTTTCAGCTTGCAGAGGGTTGCGCAGTTTCGCTAATTTCGGGTTATATTGACAGTGTGTAAACTCAGTTACAGCTAGAACTTGTACACCTACACTGTGAGGTTTGCGTGATTAGTTTCATAGCAAAATTAGTCTCGTAGATTTTTATTTCCTCATTGTAAATTTTCACCACTTTGCAAGTCTGTAGCTACGATTATGTCATTGTTTAGACTCACATGTACATGCTGCTTTTGATACGCAATGAAGAGAACGAAATCCATCCACAGAACCTCACTGGTGGACTTCAGCTTAAGAGCTTATCTTCGAATTAGCATTACTCGAAAAGTGGTACGGAACATTGATCCTTTAGTGAAAAGCAAAATAAGTAACACTCATTGACATTCTGTGTTTTTATGTTTAACGTTTAAATACAATGGTAACCAAATGTAAAGTTGTCATTTTAAATTTCGGCCTAAAACGGGAGTCATCATAACGCTGCAAAAGTGACAAGTATCTTACTTCCAGAATGAGATTTTCACTCTGCAGCGGAGTGTGCGCTGATATGAAACTTCCTGGCAGATTAAAACTGTGTGCCCGACCGAGATTCGAACTCGGGACCTTTGCCTCCGCTGCAGAGTGAAAATCTCATTCTGGAAACATCCCCCAGGCTGTGGCTAAGCCATGTCTCCACAGTATCCTTTCTTTCAGGAGTGCTAGTTCTGCATGTTTCGCAGAAGAGCTTCTGTAAAGTTTGGAAGGTAGGAGACGGATACTGCCAGAAGTAGAGCTGTGGGTACGGGCCGTGAGTCGTGCTTCGGTAGCTCAGTTGGTAGAGCACTTGCCCGCGAAAGGCAAAGGTCCCGAGTTCGAGTCTCGGTCGGGCACACAGTTTTAATCTGCCAGGAAGTTTCAGTATCTTACTTAGCTGCCCCCGTAGTTTTTGTGTCATCAAAATATTAGTAGAGAAGCGAATTTCATTGTCAGTTCTCATTACGTTGAATTTCATTTGCATTTCTCATTAATACAACAGGCTTAAAAATAAATTTGCCGCGAAACGCGTTGATGAGCCACCCTGAAGCAATATATGGTTACTCACTGCTGCGGTGTGAACGCCTGCCAGTTTCATGCAGTATACCATTACTGATTTAAGTGAAGACCAACACTAAGGACCTATTTACCTGAACCACTTGTTTGATACAGTTCACTATATCAGTTGCGCAACAGTTCTTAATTGAGTTTCGCAACTGTTGAGTGTATGAAGAACTCTGTTCGTTTAATTAGGATCAACATTTTACCAGAGCATTCAACTTGGAGAATAAAATATATCTGCATCGTTTCTGTTAGGAGGTTCGTTGATGGTTCAAATGGCTCTGAGCACTATGGGACTTAACTTCTGAGGTCATCAGTCCCCTAGAGCTTACAACTACCTAAACCTAACTAATCTAAGGACATCACACACATCCATGCCCGAGGCAGGATTCGAACCTGCGACCTTAGCGATCGCGCGGTTTCAGACTGTAGCGCGAGGTTCGTTGATGTTGAAGATGACACAGACCACTAAAAATTTGTTCCTCATTTAACAGACGTCGGCCAAATTATGTTTACGGTAGGAACACTTTTAACAAAAAGAAACTATATTTACCCAGCATAGATTTAAAGACTAAAGAGAAAGTTAATGTTGCAATAATTGATGTTTTTAATGCCGTAGTAGGACCCCATACAAGCAATGAGACAATAGTAAATTTTCGCTTTCGGGAAACAAATGAAACTTGAAAATTTGATAGATATTTGCAGTGAGGTTGATATGGTTATTACAAACAGATTATTTGAAGTTCCTGTTAGAAGGCTGTAAACATAGGAGTCACCATTCAAAAGACGATTTCAGATTAGATTATATAGTAATGAAGCAAAGTCACAGGAATCAAATAAAACCATACCACAGCTATTCGGGTCCACACACAGATTTGACCATACACTTGTGTTAGCCATGTGCAACGTTAGATTTAAAGATTTAAAAGAACTAAGAGATCTGTCATAAAGAGAGGGAGAATAGAAGGATTGCAAGAAGAAAGAATTGGGATGGCTTTTGAAGAAAGAACCAAGTAAAATAACTAATGGAAGTCGTGAGTCAATACAGTGGAATAATATCAAGATAGGATAATTGGAGCAACAAATGAGGCTTTAGAGAAAAAGAAACTGGAACACAAAAGACGGAAGAAGTACTACTCCTAGTTCAGGGAAGGAATAAGCTCATGGAGGAAAAGAATGTGGATGCCTACAAAAGAATTAAATGTCACATCACAATCAAATGCAGAGAAGGAAAAGAGAAATGAACAAAAACATCGCTGAAGAGATAGAAGAAGGTCAGAAAAATGGAAAACAGGACCAAGTTTATAAGAAATTAAGAGCCCTTCACTACAGACCGAGAGCGAAATCAGTAGTAGTTAAAAATAAAGGAGGAATGTTACTGATAGACAATGAAGAGATATGTGTTCGTTGGGAAGAATACACAGAAGAACTGTGTAATAATAAGGGCTTCAAGAGTGAAAGTAATCCAATTAAAGACATCACTGAGTGTGAAAGAGAAGTGCAAAGTCCTTCAATCATTAGACATCAAATGGAGTTGAGTAGATGGATAGAAGAATGATTAGTCAACTGTATCAGAACCAAAGCAAAAAAGTAAACATTAACAACATACGAAAAGAGGCCAAGATTAAAAAAGGAGTTAGATAGATACCCACTCTACCCAAATTTATTTAATGTGTTCATTGAGGAAGCTATACAGATAAGGATAGCATTGTATAAGATTTGCTGATGACATTCTAATAGTTGCAGACTTCGAAAAAGGAATGAGTAATATACTGGAAGTGCTATCAGTCTTAAACAGTGGAAGTTAAAAGTGAAGAAATGGAAAACAGGGTAATGGTTTATGAAAAATATAGGAGAAAGTAAAACCAATATAAAAATCGATGAGGTCATAGAAATGAGAGGATGAAACAATTTTGACACTTTGTTAGTATAATCTCAGCACGGATTTATAACTAAGAAAAACATTTTGACAAGGAATATTGATATACACTGACGAAAAACATCCGAAAACCAAGAAGGAGTTGTGTGAGATAAACGAAAGTTGGTAAGCGTGTTTCTACATCTGAAAGATGACCTCTATTTTAATTTCTGGCCAGTCGCATTAGACTGGCGCTAGTAGCGACAGTATGAGGATGCAAATCAGGATTGCTTGAAATATGTCCTGCAACGATCGTGGGCGTTAGCTATCTTTGAGGTTGGATGTAGTGACATGTTAGTCAAGAATTCCTTGAAGACGACGAAGCTATTGACAACTCACCAATTTTGAATGAGGTCTTGTACTACTGCTAAGAGAAGCTGGATGTTCCTTCTGCGATATTGCAGAAAGACCTGGCAGGAATAGAGCCACTGTATATGATTGGTGGCAGCGGCGGTTACGGGAAGGTACGGTCGCAAGAAGACCGAGCTCCAGCCGACCACGTGGCGCTACGGAGTGGGAAGGCCATCGTGTTCGGTGCATGGTTCTGTCGCATCGTCCGGTTTTCAGACAACTCAAATCTGTACTAATTACATGAAGCGGAGAGTTACTTTATGTCACAAGGTCTCGAAACCATGTAAAATATTAGTGCAGGACTATGTGATATCCACGCTCCTTCAAATAACTATGAATACCTGAGTGTATCTACATCTACATCTACATTCATACTCCGCAAGCCACCCAACGGTGTGTGGCGGAGGGTACTTTACGTGCCACTGTCATTACCTCCCAATTCTGTTCCAGTCGCGTATGGTTCGCGGGAAGAACGACTGTCTGAAAGCCTCCGTGCGCGCTCAAATCTCTCTAATTTTACATTCGTGATCTCCACAGGAGGTATAAGTAGGGGGAAGCAGTATATTCGATACCTCATCCAGAAACGCACCCTCTCGAAACCTGGCGAGCAAGGTACACAGAGCGCCTCTCTTGCAAAGTCTGCCACTTGAGTTTGCTAAACATCTCCGCAACGCTATCACGGTTACCAAATAACCCTGTGACGAAACGCTCTTCTTTGGATCTTCTCGAGGGACACCTTTATGCAGTTACCATGTGATGTACAGACTTACAAATACACTCCTGGAAATGGAAAAAAGAACACATTGACACCGGTGTGTCAGACACACCATACTTGCTCCGGACACTGCGAGAGGGCTGTACAAGCAATGATCACACGCACGGCACAGCGGACACACCAGGAACCGCGGTGTTGGCCGTCGAATGACGCTAGCTGCGCAGCATTTGTGCACCGCCGCCGTCAGTGTCAGCCAGTTTGCCGTGGCATACGGAGCTCCATCGCAGTCTTTAACACTGGTAGCATGCCGCGACAGCGTGGACGTGAACCGTATGTTCAGTTGACGGACTTTGAGCGAGGGCGTATAGTGGGCATGCGGGAGGCCGGGTGGACGTACCGCCGAATTGCTCAACACGTGGGGCGTGAGGTCTCCACAGTACATCGATGTTGTCGCCAGTGGTCGGCGGAAGGTGCATGTGCCCGTCGACCTGGGACCGGACCGAAGCGACGCACGGATGCACATCAACACCGTAGGATCATACGCAGTGCCGTAGGGGACCGCACCGCCACTTCCCAGCAAATTACGGACACTGTTGCTCCTGGGGTATCGGCGAGGACCATTCGCAACCGTCTCCATGAAGCTGGGCTACGGTCCTGCACACCGTTGGCCCGTCTTCCGCTCACGCCCCAACATCGTGCAGCCCGCCTCCAGTGGTGTCGCGACAGGCGCGAATGGAGGGACGAATGGAGACGTGTCGTCTTCAGCGATGAGAGTCGCTTCTGTCTTGGTGCCAATGACGGTCGTATGCGTGTTTGGCGCCGTGCAGGTGAGCGCCACAATCAGGACTGCATACGACCGAGGCACACAGGTCCAACACCCGGCATCATGGTGTGGGGAGCGATCTCCTACACTGTCCGTACACCTCTGGTGATCGTCGAGGGGACACTGAATAGTGCACGGTACATCCAAACCGTCATCTAACCCATCGTTCTACCATTCCTAGACCGGCAAGGGAACTTGCTGTTCCAACAGGACAATGCACGTCCGCATGTATCCCGTGCCACCCAACGTGCTCTAGAAGGTGTAAGTCAACTACCCTGGCCAGCAAGATCTCCGGATCTGTCCCCCATTGAGCATGTTTTGGACTGGATGAAGCGTCGTCTCACGTGGTCTGCACGTCCAGCACGAACGCTGGTCCAGCTGAGGCACCAGGTGGAAATGGCATGGCAAGCCGTTCCACAGGACTACATCCAGCATCTCTACGATCGTCTCCATGGGAGAACAGCAGCCCGCATTGCTGCGAAAGGTGGATATACACTGTACTAGTGCCGACATTGTGCATGCTCTGTTGCCTGTGTCTATGTGCCTGTGTTTCTGTCAGCGTGATCATGTGATGTATCTGACCCCAGGAATGTGTCAATAAAGTTTCCCCTTCCTGGGACAATGAATTCACGGTGTTCTTATTTCAATTTCCAGCAGTGTAGAAGTGCCCGCCACTCCCCTTTCTCTTTCATTGAGACACTCATGATCAATATGCAGTAGCTCCAACCTATTAGAAGTACAGCTCAATCATTGTGTCAAATTGACCTTCTTTGGGTACTTCAGCAAGAAGTCTCTTCGTCGGCTTCTTATCTGGGAATAAGAAGACGGTGAAGAGACTTTGTGCGTAAGCAGCTGCACCACCTAAACGTTGCAGACTACCTAAAGTTCGCAAAGAAGGAATGTTCTGTGTAATTGTTAGCAGCATTGTCGCACCAACATATGAATTAGCGAAACCACTGACAGCCCTTTCGTGGGAAAATGCCAGCACCACATACAGAATTCGGAGCATTTCATCCAGCAACTCCACAACTACTGACTGGGTCTAGAAGACCTCATTGTGAGCTTCGACGTGGTATCTCTCTTTATGAGGATACCCCCAAGAGACTCTAACCCTCATAGGACAGAAGTTTAGGCCAGCACTAAAGAAACAGTCTGAATTCTTGATTACGTCGATCTACTTTCAGATCGACGGAAATTACTACGAACAAACAGAGTAGCGACGGGCTGCCCCGCTATCATCAGTGGTGGCCAATAGGTTTGTCGAGGCATTTGAAGAAGAAATCTTGGAGTCGTCAGTTTACAAGTTATCGTGCTTTTTCCGATATGCAGATGATACGTTTGTAATCTGGCCGCACAAATGACACCAACTACAAGATTTCCTGCAACACTTTAATTCGCTACATCAGAATATGAAGTTCACGATGAAAATAGAAGAAAGCAAGCAACTTCCATTTCTGGATGGGCTCGTCAAGCGACGACCGGATGGCACACTAGGAGACAACGTCTACTAAAAACCAACACATACAGATATGTACTGGCATGCCTCCGTTTGTCATGCCCCTTCTCAACTAGGTGCCTTAATCACAGCAGTCCACAGAGCAAACTCAGTCTAGTAGCCGAGTTGTAGCAACTACAGGCCGTGCTCCGTACAATCGGTTACAGATACCGTCAGATACAACATGCCCTAAGATCGAAGAAATTGACACCATAGCCTGCTGAGAATGAAGAGAACCCTGTTGCCGCAGCCATTATCCATACGTCGGGGACACGCCAGTAGAAATCGGAAGAATACTCCGAAAATTTAAGGTGAAGTCTGTCTTCCGCCCACCAGACAAGAAGAAATCCTTGGGCTCAGTCAAGGGTGACCGAGGACTACGGGAGTATACCGCATCCCCTTTCTAGTGCGGGAAAATGTGCTTAGGCCAGACTGTCCGGACGGTACACGGACAACAAACAACCGACAAAGCCTACTGTGGCACAACACTGCATCTCGCACGGACATGCAACAGTGCAGCACCTTCTGGGACTATATTCTAAAAGAACAGGAATCCGGCTACATGACGAAAAATAAATAAAGACAGTTGTTTTCATTTAAGCACGTCTGGGACCCAGCACTGACACCGTCAACACAGCGGAAACCTTCGTGGAAATCCGCTCCCGTCACAGCAATGAAGAAGACGAGGACGCACTATTATCACACGCCGGCGGAAACCAGTTTCCAACGACGATCTCATCGCTGCTGAAGACTCTGGATCGAGTCCCGACGTTGTATTTTTCGCCCCCCGCCCGCCATGCCACACCCCTCCCCCTCCCCCCTCCCGCCATCGCAACAGGTCTGCACCCGGAGTCAGCCGGGTACAGGAGCTGTGGCCGGTTGGTGGGTGGAGTGGGAGATGGTGGGGGAGGGAGGGAATATAAAGGCAACGCCCAGCGGAAAACGATCACTACACTTTCTGGCACTGGACACACACCCAGGCTAAAACCCTGATCCTGACATCAACGGAATCCAAAGATCCAACACTGCATCCCACTCTAGCAAATCTCCAAAGAAATGTAGGCTAGTTAAACAAACTAGCACCCACCTATAAAATTCTATCATATTTCTATAACAATATGTTTTGCCTCATTCCATTTGCGTTCACCAAAAATTACTTTCACACATTGTACTATAATTTCACCTCTACTCCAAATTCTATTAACATTGTATATTACTCTAACATTTATCACATGCCTTCGTTACTTATTATATCTTATTATTTCATAAATTTTATTATCTTGTTGATATTTAGCCGACCGCGGTGGTCTTGCGGTTCTAGGCGCGCAGTCCGGCACCGTGCGACTGCTACGGTCGCAGGTTCGAATCCTGCCTCGGGCATGGATGTGTGTGATGTCCTTAGGTTAGTTAGGTTTAAGTAGTTCTAAGTTCTAGGGGACTGATGACCACAGCAGTTGAGTCCCATAGTGCTCAAAGCCATTTGAACCATTTGTTGATATTTACATTTTTGTTGATAGTTCGAACACATTAGTAATCTTTCACCATTTATTTTTATTATTATTCCTCACATCTTACTCCTTCTTTCAATGATCCGTATATTCACAATCAGAAAAATTATATTTAAAATTAAGTTATTCGTTGTATGAATCCAAATAAAGAAAAATGTTAAGAAATAAAACCGCACACCAATGGCCCCTATAGAGGAATCCGCTCTAGAGAGGCCCGTCCGAACTCATCAGAATACGAAAAGATGCAATCATCAGCAACTCCTGAAAATGGCACGAAGTCGACTTGCCAAAATATCGTGCCTTCTGAATTACGCTATCTGGACGAATATCCGTGAAATATGCAAAGTGTTCCTATGCCGAAAACACATAAAATGGCCTATAAAATATACTGGGTGATCAAAAAGTCAGTACAAATTTGAAAACTGAATAAATCACGGAATAATGTAGATAGAGAGGTACAAATTGACACACATGCTTGGAATGACATGGGGTTTTATTAGAACCAAAAAAATACAAACGTTCAAAAAATATACGACAGATGGAACTTTATCTTATCAGAACAGCAATAATTAGCATAATAAAGTAAGACAAAGCAAAGACGATGTTCTTTACAGGAAATGCTCAAAATGTCCACCATCATTCCTCGACAATAGCTGTAGTCGAGTAATAATGTTGCGAACAGCACTGTAAAGGATGTCCGGAGTTATGGTGAAGCATTGGCGTCAGATGATGTCTTTCAGCATCCCTGGAGAAGTCAGTCGATCACGACACACTTGCGACTTCAGTTAACCCCAAAGCCAATAATCGCACGGGCTGCGGTCTGGGGACCTGGGAGGCCAAGCATGATGAAAGTGGGGCTGAGCACACGATCATCACCATACGACACGCCCAAAAAATCTTTCACTCGTCTAGCAATATTGGGTGCTTTTTTTTTGTTCTAATGAAACCCCATGTCATTCCAAACATGTGTGTCAATTTTTACCTCTCTATTTATTTATTTATTTATTTAAATGTCAAGTTCCGTTGGACCAAATTGAGGATCAAATCTCCAAGGTCATGGAACGTGTCAGTACATGAACTTAAAACATAAAAAGTAATAACAGATAAAAATAAATGTTCATGAACTTGAAAGAAAATCAGTACACAAGTTTAAGCAAACGCTATCAGCAATACAATGAGAATCATCTTAATTTTTAAAGGAACTCCTCGACAGAATAGAAGGAGTGACCCATGAGGAAACTCTTCAGTTTTAATTTGAAAGCACGTGGATTACTGCTAAGATTTTTGAATTCGAGTGGCAGCTTATTGAAAATGAATGCAGCAGTATACTGCACGCCTTTTTGCACAAGAGTTAAGGAAGTCCGATCCAAATGGAGGTTTGATTTCTGCCGAGTATTAACCGAATGAAAGCTGCTTATTATTGGAAATAAACTAATATTGGTAACAAGAAACGACAATAAGGAATATACATATTGAGAGGCCAATGTCAAAATACCCAGACTCGTGAAAGAGATCGACAAGAGGTTCGTGAACTCACACCACTTATTGCCCGAACCGCCCGTTTCTGAGCCAAAAATATCATTCTAGAATGGGAAGAGTTACCCCAAAACATAACACCATACGACATAAGTGAATGAAAATAAGCAAAGTAGACTAATTTACGTGTCGAAATATCACTCACTTTCGATACCGTTCGAATAGTGCAAATGGCAGTATTAAGTCTTTGAACAAGATCTTGAATGTGGGCTTTCCACGACAGCTTACTATCTATCTGAACACCTAGGAATTTGAACTGTTCAGTTTCACTAATCATATGCCCGTTCTGTGAGATTAAAACGTCAGGTTTTGTTGAATTGTGTGTTAGGAAATGTAAAAACTGAGTCTTACTGTGGTTTAATGTTAGTTTTTTTTTTTCTGCAAGCCATGAACTGAGGTCATGTACTGCTCTACTAGAAACCGAGTCAATGTTGCACACAACATCCTTTACTACCAAGCTAGCGTCATCAGCAAACAGAAATATTTTAGAGTTACCCATAATACTAGAGGGCATATCATTTATATAAATAAGGAACAGGAGCGACCCCAACACTGATCCCTGGGGCACCCCCACTTGACAGTACCCCACTCAGATCCCACATCACAGCCGTTATCAACATTGTGAATAATGACCTTTTGCTGCCTGTTGCTAGAGTAAGAGGTGAACCAATTGTGTGCTACTCCCCTTATTCCGTAATGGTCCAACTTCTGGAGCAATATTGTGTGATCAACACAGTCAAATGCCTTTGTTAAATCAAAAAATACTCCAAGCGTTCGAAACTTTTTATTTAGCCCATCCAGTGCCTCACAGAGAAAAGAGAATATAGCGTTTTCAGTTGTCAAACGACTTCTAAAGCCGAACTGTACATTTGATAGCAAATCGTGTGATATAAAATGATCAATTAACCTTACATACACAGCCTTTTCGATAACTTTTGCAAACACTGATGGTATAGAAATGGGTCTAAGTTATCTACATTATCCCTTTCTCCCTTTTTATAAAGCGGCTTTACTACTGAGTACTTTAATCGCTCAGGAAACTGACCATTCCTAAAGAAAAAAATTAGAAATATGGCTAAATACAGGGCTAACATGTGCAGCACAGTACTTTAATATTCTGCTAGACATTCCATCATAACCATAAGAGTCCTTAGTCTTCAGTGATTTGATTATTGTCTCACTCTCCCTCTTGTCTGTATCACAGAGGAGTATTATTTCAGACGTCAATCTCGGAAAGGCATTTGCTAAGAAATTTATATGATTTCCTGTAGATACTAAATTTTTATTTAATTCACCAGCAATGACAAGAAAATGGTTGTTAAATACTGTACATATATCTTATTTATCAGTTACAGAAATAATATTACTGCAAACTGACTTTATATCGTCAACCTTGTGCTGCTGACCAGACACTTCCTTCACAACTGACCATATGGCTTTAATTTTATCCTGTGAAATAGCTATTCTATTTGCATACCACATACTTTTTGCCTTGCTAATAACGTTTTTAAGCACCTTACAATACTGTTTGTAATCGGCTACTGTAGCTTGATTGTGACTACTTCTAACATTTTGATATAATTCCCGCTTTGTTCTACATGATATCCTTATCCCACTAGTCAGCCAACCGGGCTGTCCATTACTGCTAGTACCCTGTTTAGAATGTCCTAATGGAAAGCAACTCTCAAAGAGCATGAGAAATGTGTTATGGAAAGCATTGTATTTATCATCTATATTATCGGCACTATAAACATCTTGCCACTCTTGCTCCTTGACAAGCTTTGAAAAAAAACTCTATTGCTGTTGGATTAACTTTCCTACGTAGTTTGTAATTAAATATGACATTGGTTTGAGTACAAAAACCTTTTAGTGTTAAAATTTGTGCATCATGGTCTGAAAGGCCATCACCCTTTTACTAACAGAATGACCATCTAGTAATGAAGAATGAATAAAAATATTGTCTATGACTGTGCTACTGTTCCCCTGCACCCTAATTGGAAAAAACACAGTTTGCATCAGATCATATGAATTTAGGAGATCTACCAACATCCTTTTTCTTGCACAATCATGTACAAAATTAATATTGAAGTCACCACATATAACAACTTTCTGGTACTTCCTACAAAGTGAATCAAGAACCCTCTCTAACTTAAGCAAAAATGCTCTGAAGTCGCAGTTAGGGGACCCATAAACAACAGCAATTAGAAGTTTAGTTTCACTAAATTCAACTAATGTTGCACAACTTTCAAATATCTGTTCAGTGCAGTGCCGTGATACGTCTATGGACACAAATGAAATACTGTTTTTTACATACAGAGCGACTCCCCCACTCCGCAAGGAACTGCTTGAGAAACAGTCAGCTAATCTGTAGCATGGTAAAGGAAGCCTCTGAATTATCAAATTATTTAAGTGGTGCTCTGATATAGTGTAACAATAATTTCAGAGTTAACATCTATTAGCAGTTCACTAACTTTATCTCTAATACCTCTTATATTTTGATGAAATATGCTAATTCCTTCTCTACTTGGAAACATTACTTCCTGTGGAGGTGAGCCCTTAGTTAGAGGTACTTCCTTTAAGCAGGTATACCTATCAGCTGACTTCAGTCTAAAAAAGGTGCAGCTCTAACACCAACTACTATAGGAATTTTTTCATGAGTGATATCACTACCACCACCACCCACTACACTGTCACCTATAAGCTTAGCCAGCATCCCCTTCCCATGCCTATCTACATTATTCTGTGGTTTATTAAGTTTACAAATTTATACTGACTTTTTGATCACCCTGTAGATTTATACAGTGTTTTTTTTTAAATTATTCACACTCTTACATCTTAACGTAAGTCACTTTTGTCCCAAGACATTTATAAAGTTGTAAATTTGTTTGTATGTTAGTCTGCTTTCTGTTTATAAAATCTAATCCAAGGTTATAGCATACAAGCCATAAAATTATGCTTTTCCTAATACTAATCCCAGCTTTATATCCCTGTCAAACATTTGTGTCTGAAATATAACGAATACTCCATTAGCTTATCTATTGCATAATAATAACTTTCTCACTCTAAACAATCAATCCACTCAACATATATAATGAAGCATATCATAATGTTGGAACGCGCTCACCATAAGAGTACCTCTATTCAGTCATTAGTCTTCAATCGCTGAGAATGCTCCTGTAAATATTCTTCTTTTTCTTTCGTTCAGTGAACAGACAGATCGCCTGTTCTGTTCGAAGGAGAAGTTCACGTAAGCGTTCCAAAAATTGTTCCGACGGACACATTATACAACTAATTGTAACAACCCAAGGGATAATTCTACTACAAAGATGCATTTGCGAGAAAGGTGAGAGAAGACAGCTGGACGAGTTGACCGCAAAACATGTGAGTACAGGATCATAAGTATGTCGCGTATATGTCTGTGAAGAACCGCAGAGAATCATCTGCAGCACTCCACTTACAGCACAATGGCCCTGCCTTGCCTCCACCGTTTGCTGGCATCTTCTGCACCAAGCACTGTGTGCACACATTCTTTTGTTCAGGATGTATGAATATAGTCATTTATAATGAGTATCACTTAAGTCTACACTTTAAGGAACTGTTTTCCCTGTGTCCACTATAAACCTTCGACACGATGGCCGTTGAAATACCGAACACCAGGTACCTTTGTTACGGAAGCGCCCATCATAAAAGCACCAACAATTTTCCTACGTTCCAAGTCACTTTGCTCTTACATAAAGCACTCACAACTACATAGAACTCTGTTCTGACCTCGACTGACACTTACAACGTATTCACGACATTGCATAGGTGCCGTTCGTAGTCAAATTAACAGCGTAATGTGCAGGATTGAGTAGCGTCTGCATTTATGTTCAAGCATGGTTCAAATGGTTCAAATGGCTGTGAGCAGTATGGGACTGCTGAGGTCATCAGTCCCCTAGAACTTAGAACTACTTAAACCTAACTAACCTAAGAACATCACACACAGCCATGTCCGAGGCAGGATTCGAACATGCGACCGTAGCGGTCGCGCGGTTCCAGACTGTAGCGCCTAGAACCGCTCGGCCACCCCGTATGGCATTCAAGCATGCATTGTAGTGTGTCCATATTTTTGTCCAACCTCTGTATTTCTTTACCATATTGATCGTTTCTTATTTTGCAACTTAGTAGAACGATTTCATAGTCTTACGATTGTCTTGTAAGCGGGCAACACATTCAGAAGCTTATGAACAAATATTGTGGAGCCTTCACAATCAGAGTTGTTATTGACAGAAACTATTGTTGTATGGTTTTCCAATTCTCATAGATATTGGGGACTTATCCTCGTTTCATCCCTGACTTGCTTCACACAGTCAACGTGTCGGCAACGTTTGAAAGTTATTTATTTATAGGAAAAAATCTAGTTTCACTGATCTTCAGCTGTCCTTCTGCCGCTGGCTGGGTGAGCCAGTTCTCAAGGTCATAGGAAATGCAAGAGCATGAAACTCCCATTAGAACCATAATTAGTAAGAAACTGTGATGTTACAAATAGAGTTGCGCTCTACCAAAACTTTGGGTCTGAGCAGTCACGCCATTCTTTTGTAGGGATTACTGAAAGTCAGATTGCGTTGCGCCAAAAATATTGTGTGTCAGTTTAAGCACAATCATGTACAATTTTTCGAAGGGGACGTTTCATATGTCGACCCTTAGCCGAGGATACCTCACTGGAATCTTCTGATTTTTTCTTGTATTTTGTGTAATTAGTGTAGATTTAGTTTATTGCTAGCGCGTAATTATAGAGAGAATCTCCTTTGTAGTTGCAGTCTTTCATTGTTGTATAGTAAAACAGTTGTGGCATGCATGTAGATTTGCACCAAGTATTCCGCAGCTGCGCTTGCAATTAACTAGATATTATTCTCAGTGCTATGTTAATGTGTTTTCTTATTTTTGCTCTTCAAATTGTGCTTCTCTGTGTTATCGTGTGAAATATTGTGACAATTATGGCTTGTGAAAAACGTAATACTAGGCTCCAAAATAAACTGAGAAATGACGGTGAAGACGAAAGCAGTGTGTTAGCGAGACCATGTTCAAAGTGGTAATTTGGTAATTGTGCATAGGGAAAAGGAGCGGGCTGCAAATAATCGCGTAGGCAGTGAAACAATTAGTGAACAGGGAAGCATTATCGATCGATCGGTCGGCAACAGCTCGCCTCAGGATTCCGAAATGACAGGACACAATCTTGCAAATACTGTAGATTCAGGTTTTGCGTCCTCACCGTTTTCTCAAATAAGTCAAGACACATTTTCTGTTTTTCAAACTGCGAATATTGCCGGTTCAAATGCATTGCCGAATAGCACTGAGGAACATGTTTCAGACACCAGTGCATTGTTATTACAATTAATGCAAAAAATGGGACAAACGCTTCAAAAGTTAGACACCTTGGAACAAAATCAGAGACAAACACAGCAAAAGCTTCAAAAGTTAGACACAATGGAACAAAATCTTCGGAAGTTAGACACCACACTTGAACAAACACGTGAAGATTAAACTACTGAGTTGCATAACATTGAATCGAAATGTCAAAAAATATGTAATGACGTAAAAACACAAATTTGTGAGCATTTTCAACCTATTTTTTCGCGGCATGAAAATGCATTACAGAATCACGAAGCAGCCATAAAATTACTGCAAACTATTGTTCGTGAAAATCACGACACCTTGCAAGCTAAAATGGACTCAGTTGCAACCACCGATTCGGTTACGCAACTTGCAAGAACTCAGGAAAACTTAAAGGACACAGTAGATACGATTTCAACACAAATGGACGCTCTGAAACGTGGTTCAGAAAAACACACTGAGGAAATGTGTTCACTATCGGAGAAAGTAGCCGAACTTTCGGATCAGTTCACTAATTTATCTGCAAAGGTAGATGATGATATGAATGACACAAGACCTGTAGCCATCACTGACACAGAAGAGTATGAACAAACTAAGAAATTCAAACAAAATCAGAATCAAATTAATACGCAATACAAAAGAGAAAACCGGGAAGTACAAGATCAGTTGACACAGGTAATACAAAAATTACATATTTCAGAGGACACTCGCGCTTCAACACGTGAAGACGAACTTAGAAATACGGAAAAGCCACAAAATAATAACACAGGGCATTTCGGAAATCATGAAAGAAATTGGCAAAGTGCACCGAATTTTGAGATGGAACCGCCGACACGACGTAACAATGACCGATATGCTACTCGCCGTCACGATGATTTTGACTTTAAGCTGTTCATTACTGCTCGTAAATTAAAAACATTTAAGAATTCTGGCAACGACATTCATCCACAAGCGTGGCTCCATCAACTCTCTCATTGTTTTCCTCCCAACTGGTCATTAGAGCACAGATTAGAATTTATGTGTGGCTACTTGGAGAATGAACTAGCTGTAAGAATGCGATCGGTCATTCACGATTGTCACAGTGAAGGAGAATTTTATCATGCGTTCCTCTCAGCATATTGGTCTCAAGCTACACAAGACCGAGTAAAAAATAGCATCATAATGATGAAACGTTTCGAACAGTCTGAATTTTCCAGTCTTGTCAAATATTTCGAAGACATGTTACATAAGAATCAGTATCTTTCAAATCCATACAGCCCCTCAGAACTTATTCGCATTTGCTTAATCAAATTACCTGAACATTTACGACAGATTAACTTAGCAGGACGATGCAAAGACGACATTGAAGCTTTTCAGGGACTGTTACAAGAATTGGAAATTGAGACTGACAATCGCGGAACGCGAAAACAGGAGCACAACAATTACAGGTCACACCTGTCACAATTCCGCGATGACAGAAATAATACACGACAAGGCTATTCGTACAACGTAAATCGTGACCAAAACAGACACCAACCGTATGACAACCATTGGCAGAGTAGTAATAATTACAGGGAAAGATCACCTCTCCGCGGTAATGACTATCACAGAGACAATCAGAGAAACAGATAATATGGGAACCAAAATAAATATTATCATGGGTGACAGAATAACTTTAGACACAAAGGTCCAGCACTCAGTTACGATTCAGGGAGAAATTCCCCACCACGTGACCGACAAGAAATTAATTACAGAAATTACCGTCATGACGACAGACCTGAATTGCATCAGAACTGGCGGGATTCAAACAGAGCAGGGCCCTCTCGGCAAGGTGAATTTGTAGAAGTTAGGTCTCCTAATCCCAATAACGACGCACGCCAACAAAGATATAGCAGACAATGACTCGCACCGCAGGCAGCCTTGTGCGCCGGCTGGCTCAGAGAAAAATAACATAGAGGCTCTTAAGCTTGAGAAAAATTCAAGTATTCTTTACCGACGTATACCGCATGATAATTGCGTTCAAGTTGAAACTTTGAGTACTATAAAGGGAAAGAGATTGCACCACATTTCACATGTAAAACCGTTTATTGAAAGATAATCTGCTTTATAACTTAGTCTCTGCAATAAAATTTTTCACTTCACGTTACTAGTATGCTTTGTCAGACTTAAGAAACTGTTACTATGCAACAATGTTTGAAGTTAAATATCCAGTCTAGAACCTAGGGAACATTTTTAAACAGAAATTACGAATGCATTGTTATAGTGAACAGACGACACAGTTGTTATTTGTACATTCTTGCTTGTTAGTTGCACGATTACCTAACGACTATAAGGCTCACATACGCAGAACATTTACCAGTACTTTCAATGAGATTTTAATGCAACATTTTGGTTTACTTGAAAATAATTTCTGGATTTAAATTACTTTCTGTGAGATACCAGATGACACAGTGGTTAGTATATGTGACAGCTACACGATTATATCACGACGCTACTAATGTGTGACACAATTTACATTGTGGTTTTGCGGTGTATCTGTTTTATATCTGCACAGTTTTTCTGAATTATTCTGGAAAGTAAAACATGTTTTACTAATAACTTTTGTGGTGTAGCTACAATGAGATAGCCTTTTCCGTAGCACAACAATACATTACATTATAGTACTTCCTTGATCACGATAAGGTACGTAATAACTACGATATCTATACGCATAGCATTTCACTTTTGTTTATCATGAGGTAAGTACATTGACTTCTGCAGAACTTAGCTTTCGGAGGACGATAACTACGGCACTTCCGCAGAGATTATCTTACAACACGACGCACAGTTTAGCGCTACAGTACACGTATTTGAGTAACTAATTTTGTACTTAAAACATTTATTTTTAAAGATATTTGAAGTACAAAGATACAAAGGTTTTCTGTGATACATTTCATTCCATTGCTGTAATCTGTAACACCTGAGGGTATTATTCATTAATCCTCAAGGGGGTACACGCCTACTTTGTGTACCATGTGTCTGGCAAGCACAAGGAGCCCTAGCTAATACGGTATTTGCTGATACAACTTTACACATCGGTACCGTATTTCTCTAACACATAATTACACAGCTATCTGATCATTTAAGTGGGAGAGACAAACATTTATTTTACTACATCAGTGACAGATGTTCACGTAATTACACCGTTGGATAACTTCACGCTTACGAAATTGTATTTTGTCTGTACTTTGTGAACTGTTCATATTTTTTCGGAACCATTGTGATATTATGAGAGCTTTGAATGATGTATTTGGTATGGGATCATGATTTTTAAAGTACGTTTGAGGTAGATGACAGTTTTGACATGAGCAGAGAATTTTTATTTTAGGTTTTGAAATTATTTGAGGATCTACGACGATTTTGATATTTGGCTGAGGTTTTATGATGTTATGATGACGATGTGTATTACGCTGTTGCGGTATGTTTACGATCAATGGGCTGATGCCATGTGAGGAATTTGATTACGCTTCGTATTTATTATGATGAAATATTGAATAAGTGTCTACGAATATGTATATGTATAATAAGGCAAGGAATAATGAGTAGTGGTTAATGATGTTGGAAAAGGATGTTGGAAACCAAGAATCGTGCTTTAAGAATTATGAAATGTGTGTACATGCGTGAATGTATTACAATGCTGTCGAAAAATTTTTGGACACTGTTATATTTATAGGATTTTATTTTCTACACGTTTGTAACGCAAATTCTCAACCGTGAAAATATTTTTACATGAGACTGTCACTGTAGCGGAAACTGCTGTTGTAAATATTTCGGTAGGAAAGGTAAGTGACCGTGACGTAATGCGTTGTGAGCGGCCAGGTGGGCCAGCCGCCTTGAGAAAAGTCATTAGTGTGTGCCTTTCAGATGCACAGGTGGAGAAAAGAGGAGGCCATTAACCTCGCTATTGACATTCCTTTGTAGAAAGCATCGCAAATACGACACGTCCAAACTTGAAAACATATGATTACACTGTGAAGCTCTTAAGTTATGATATTTACTGAAATGAAATGATGAGAAACATTTTATATCTATTGTGTTTCTAGCTGAGAGATTGCTCATTTTGTTAAATATCCAGTTTCTACCTGCACTGCACCATTGGTTAAAATAAAATTTAATAGATGTACTAATATCACTATTTTCTGTCTACAGACCCAGTAAAGAATCATTTTATGATGTACTTTCTTAGAAAAGAGAGCACAAATAGACATTTCCCTTCACAGGAACTGCAAAAATAATTTTTTTACGATTTGGTAACTTATCTGCTAGCGTATGTTCTCATGATGCATTACTCTAGTGTTAAGATGTGACATAGGTATTAAACATTTTTACTCTAATTTTTTTTTTTTTGATTCAGCTTTGTCATGTTTAGATATAAGTTACTGCATTTGCTGTTGCTGTTTGCCAGGCATAATGTTACTGAATTTGACTTTGTATTACTCTGTTAAGCCAGTTTTACTACGGATTTATTTTTCTTGTTTGCTGCGCATTGCCTTATATTAGTTGTAATATTGTTGCTTGCTTTGACAACTTCCATTTTTTTTATTGCCTTATATTAGTTTTAATATTGCCGCTTGCTTTGACAACTTCCATTTTTTTTCATTGCTGTTTGTATTAATTGTTTTGTGCTGCTGCATTGCCTCGTCCCTTAGTTTAGCATCTGAGCTCTGTAGCTTTAAGTTAGCTTAAGATGGGGTAGGCTATAAAAGAGAACGAGTTGTGATGAATTGGAAGAAATGCATTGAGAAGCTATAAGAAAATCATTTGGCCAAAAATGTAGTGTACAGTGGAGAAAAAATATTTTTGAAAGAGAATGTGAACAAAATACAGAAAGCATGCTTGGATAGGATATTTTTGGTGGAAACAAATGTTGAGATATGACGAAAGATCTACAGAATGAAGTTTTGGGTTGGACTGCAGTACCAAATGTCACACTGAAAACAAACCCTGTCCTGTATTTTGTGTTATTACGCTATGTGAATCTGTGTTTGTCCTGTCTTTATGTGTTTAGGTAATAAGATTTCAATTGTAGAATTTTTCTGATAATATGTTATTTTCTTTGTAGAGATGTTTAGACATTATTTATTCTGTTCTGTTTTAATGCTTATGGGTGAAGTTGATGTTTCAATAATTATTCTGATATTTTATGTATTTACTTATGTCATAATTCCTGTAACACTGATGTATATGTTAATTTCTATTGTTTTGTAAAGCCTGTATTACTACAAATGTTATCTGTATTGTTATGTTCTTTAATGATGTATTTTGTACCTTTGTTATTGTATTCTCATGTTATAAAATTGTAATTGACACCAGTTCATCAAATTAAGTAATTTGTAAATTACATTTCACTGCACATGTTTCTGTTGGTCCTAGTATATGGACAATATGTGAGAATTAGGGACTGATAGTGTATGCACATGTGTTGATAATTCAGGAAGGGATTGGATAACAGAATTGCTGGTTCTAAGGACATTTCAAACAAATTCTTTGTGAGTGCACAAGTGGTGGTTTATGAACTTGCTATATTGTCCGCAAGACTCTTCGATGGTGATTGTGCACCTGCACAGTCGCAACGGATGGCTGCTAGCCATCTCTACAAGGACTGTAATTGATCCGCATCTTTGATGACTCACCAACACCATTATTTCTACAAGGACTGCAGTGGGTCTGCACCTCTGGTGGCCCAACAATACCGTAATCTGTAACAGGACTACAGTTGCTGTGATGACCTACCTACCAATATTCTTCATAACTTCGACTGACTCTGTTGTGGACTGACTCTGTTGTGGGTATGCTCTGTTGTGGCCCATTACCTGTCTGCATGTCAAGAGTCAGCACTGTCTTTCCGTTGGAAGGGCAACACTACTTCTTCAAGACTGCATGGAAATCCACTACTTCCGTGTGCATTTTCTTTTACTACTCAGACTTTGAGAAAAACACTGCAATTTTACTTTGATGAATGATCAGGACTGTCTTTATGGACTGTGAGAAAATTTTAGCTTTTGACCAACATTGTATCGATAAGTGTGTGCATTTCATTTCTTTGTTATTGTAATTATGAAAAAAATTTTGAAATCTGTATTGGCCAGTGCCCAAAACAATATGCAAATTTTTTTGTGGGGAGCATGGGGGCTATGTAAGTAGGCTGTTTAGGTTTTTTTAATTGGTAACGCCGCCGCCACGTAGCGCTCTGTATGAAAATCACTGGCTGTGCCCTGTGCAGTCTGTGGCTGATTTGCATTGTGGTCTGCCATTGTAGCGTTGCTCAGTTGGAGGTGAGCCTCCAGAAATGGTGGATGTGGGGAGAGAAATGGCGGAGTTTCGAAATTTGTAAGACTGGATGTCATGAACTGCTATATATATTATGACTTTTGAACACTAGTATGGTAAATACATTGTTTGTTCTCTATCAAAATCTTTCATTTGCTAACTATGCCTATCAGTAGTTAGTGCCTTCAGTAGTTTGAATCTTTTATTTAGCTGGCAGTAGTGGCGCTCGCTGTATTGCAGTAGTTCGAGTAACCAAGGTTTTTGTGAGGTAAGCGATTTGTGAAAGGTATAGGTTAATGTTAGTCACGCCATTCTTTTGTAGGGATTACTGAAAGTCAGATTGCGTTGCGCCAAAAATATTGTGTGTCAGCATGTACAATTTCTCTAAGGGGACGTTTCACCCTTTCTGTGCCAAAGATAGGTTAAGTAGAGGATAGTGCAAGTCTTTCTTTCTTCTGGTATTATAATCATGAATGTTACTGTTGTTTTTAAGCTGGTCAATTTTGTTGAGAGCAAATTTCATTACTGAGTCAATTTACTGAGAACCTATTGTAAGAATTCCTAACCTTTTAAACAGATGCCTATAGCGTGTGAAACGAAGACTCGCACGCATTTTTGTAACCACTTTCTTCTGAGCAGTGAATGGTTTTTACCTAAGTGTTGTCCACCTGCATAGCTGGGTGGTACCATGTTCGCCTCCTGTGCAAGTGGGCCTGGGTTCGATTCCAGGCTGTGTTGGAGATTTTATGCGCTTGGGGACTGGGTGTTGTGTTATCCTCATCACCGGCGCGCAAGCCGCCCTATGTGGCATCGACTGAAATAAGACTTGCATTTGGTGGCCGAATTTATCTGGATGGCGCCTCCCGGCCAACGATGCTGTACGCTCATTTCATTTCTTACGTAAGTGTTGAGTTACCCCAAAATAGTATTGTTTTCTTTATTTTTATTACAAACTTCCTCTTTTTCACATTACAAATCAACGATTTTCGAATAAACCTGAATGAAACGTTAACAATTTCAGTTTTTCTATGAATACTGTGTATTCTTAAGTAACAGTAAGGAGAATAACTACATGTGTTGTGGACTTCAGTCCTGAGACAGATTTGCTGCAGCCCTCCATGCTACTCTATCCTGTGCAAGCTTCTTCATCTCCCAGTGCCTACTGCAACCTACATCCTTCTGAATCTGCTTAGTGTATTCATCTCTTGGTCTCCCTCTAAGATTTTTACCCTCCACGCTGCCCTCCAATACTAAATTGTTGGTCGCTCGATGTGTCAGAACATGCCCCAGCAACCGATTCCTTCTTCTAGTCAAGTTGTGCCACAAGCTCCTCTTCTCCCCAATTCTATTCAATACCTCCTCATTAGTTATGTGATCTACTCATATAATCTTCAGCATTCTTCTGCAGCACCACATTTCGAAAGCTTCTATTCTCTTCTTGTCTAAACTATTTATCGTCCATGTTTCACTTCCATACATGGCTACACTCCATACAAATACTTTCAGAAACGACTTCCTGACATTTAAATCTATACTCGATGTTAACATAATTTTTCTTCTTCAGATACGCTTTCCTTGCCATTGCTAGTTTACGTTTTATATCCTCTCTACTTCGAACAACATCAGTTATTTTGCTCCCCAAATAGCAAAATTCCTTTACTACTTTAAGTATCTCATTTCCTAATCTAGTTCCCTCAGCATCACCCGACTTAATTCGACTACATTCCATTATCCTAGTTTTGCTTTTGTTGATGTTCATCTTATACCCCCCTTTCAAGACACTGTCCATTCCGTTCAACTGCTCTTCCAAGTCCTTTGCTGTATCTGACAGAATTACAATGTCATCAGCAGACCTCAAAGTTTTTATTTCTTCTCCATGGATTTTAGTACTTACTCCGAAATTTCTTTTGTTTCCTTTATTGCTTGCTCAATATACAGATTGAATAACATCAGGGATAGGTTACAACCCTGTCTCACTCCCTTCCCAACCACTGCTTCCCTTTCATAACTCTCAACTTTTATAACTGCCATCTGCTTTCTGTACAAATTGTTAATAGCCTTTTTCTCCCTATATTTTACTCTTGCCACCTTGAGAATTTGAAAGAGATTATTCCAGTCAACACTGTCAAAAGCTTTCTCTAAGTCTACAAATGCTAGAAATGTAGGTTTGCCTTTCCTTAATCTTTCTTCTAAGATAAGTCGTAGGGTCAGTATTCCCTCACGTATTGAAACATTTCTACGGAATCCAAACTGATCTTCCCCGAGGTCGGTTTCTATCAGTTTTTCCATTTGGCTGTAAAGAATTCGCGGTAGTATTTTGCAGTTGTGACTTATCAAACTGACAGTTGTAATTTTCACATCAGTCAACAACTGGTTTCTTTGGGATTGGAATTATTATATTATTCTTGAAGTTTAAGGGTATTTCGCCTGTCTCATACATCTTGCTTACCAAATGGTAGAGGTTTGTCAGGATTGGCTCTCCCAAGGCTGTCAGTAGTTCTAAAGGAATGTTGTCTACTCCGGGGGCCTTGTTTCGACTCAGGTCTTTCAGTGTTCTGTCAAACTCTTCACACAGTATCATATCTCCCATTTCATCTTCATCTACATCCTCTTCCATATCCATAATATTGTCCTCAAGTACATCGCCGTTGTATAGGCCCTCTATATACTCCTTCCATCTTTCTGCTTTCCCTTCTTTGCTTAGAACTGGGTTTCTATCAAAGCTCTTGACATTAATGGAAGTGGTTCTCCTTTCTCCAAAGGTCTCTTTAATTTTCCTGTAGGCAGTATCTATCTTACCCCTATTGAGATAAGCCTCTACATCCTTACATTTGTCCTCTAGCCATCCCTGCTTAGCCATTTTGCACTTCCTGTCGATCTCATTTTTGAGACGTTTGTATTCCTTTTTGCCTGCTTCATTTACTGCATTTTTATATTTTCTCCTTTCATAAATTAAATTCAGTATTTCTTCTGTTACCCAAGGGTTCCTACTTGCCCTCGTCTTTTTACCTACTTGATCCTCTGCTGCCTTCACTATTTCATCCCTCAAAGCCACCCATTCTTCTTCTACTGTATTTCTTTCCCCCATTCCTGTCAATTGTTCCGTTATGCTGTCCCTGAAACTCTGTTCAACCTCTGGTTTAGTCAGTTTATCCAGGTCCCATTACCTTAAATTCCCACCGTTTTGCAGTTACTTCAGTTTTAATCTACAGTTCATAACCAATAGATTGTGGTCAGAGTCCACATCTGCCCCTGGAAATGTCTTTCAATTTAAAATCTACATAGTTCCTAAACCTCTGTCTTACCATTATATAATCTATCTGATACCTTTTAGTATCTCCAGGGTTCTTCTATGTATACAACCTTCTTTGATGATTCTTGAACCAGACAACATAGAAGACATGTTACCCAGCCGTTTCCTCACTCAGTTTCCCGATAGTTCACCACGTCCAGCTTTTAGGGAAATCTAATTAGACGCTGATCGCATATATAAAGCAAGCGATCTTTACGAGGTAGGCCTATCGCCCAACAGATATGTAACACGCCCAACGTACAGGTAACGCGGTTACGAATTTATCTGAGCAAAGCTGCTAGGAAAGCTACCGTAGTCTAAGCTTAGTAGCCTACGATGGTTTTACAACTCTAGTTACAAACGATCTTCGGAGTTACTTTTAGTGTACAGAGGTACTGCTTTCTATTGCTGCTTCAGTACTTTCTACCGGTTTACGAGTCCTGTCATATTGAAGAAAGCTAGCGGTTGTAGGAAGAACGACTCTGTTGTGGCTGCAGGGCCTGCCGGCCACGTGAAGTCTGACTGCTGCAGGGCGAGCGAAAAATTGGCAGAGGCGCTGGGGAAGCCTGTGAGGTGTGTGTGTGGCGCTGGGTCAACCAAGGTGGGGGCCGACTACCCGGGGGTCCCGCACGAAACCGCGGCAGTAGGCAGTAGGCACTGCGCAGCCACCGCCGCAACTCGCCGTCCGAGAGCACCGCGCTTTCTCCGCTCTATATCTGCTGTGTCTAGCCTACGGTACGTATCACAAAAACTGCCTAGCTACTCAATAAATAACGTAACATTCCAGCTACCAATTTTGGAGTCAGTACTCGAGCGGTTTTTGCTGTGTCCTATGGCGTTCGTGTGAAACCTATTCCGGACTGACCACCCCGAGAAAGTCAGTTGACCTATCGATGTATTGTTACGAAACTAGGACTTTGCCTGCGACAATCTGCAGTTTTGACCGCTGCTTCTCAGAAAGTATCTCTTCATCTGCCCCACTTTTACATTTTTATTTATTCTACATTGTAGCACCTACTATTCTACAATAGCATGTATTTTCTCACTACAGATCTATTCCTACATTGAAATCAGTTCACCGCAAAACTGGACAACTTTGTGTCTTATACAGGGTGTCTCACAATTCATGTTACAAACTTCTAGAGGTTGTAGAGTGGACTTAGCACATCAAGTTTTACGTAGGGCTCTGTGTCCGGAAACGTCATCCAACGCTACAGAGCGTCAAAGTTATAGGCACTGGCATCTGTGAATGTATGTATAGGGTGACCGGAAATTTCCGTGACAAACATGTATGACTTCTCAAGAGGAATAAGTACTTAATATTTTGAATAGAGATCCGTGTCCAGAAACATACCGTTTCCGTTATAAGACGGTTTCAGTTCAGATAGTTTAACTCATTCTTTTCTGCTTGAGGAACTGAAGTAGACGTGTCGCAGTTCAGTTATTAACAATTCGAAAGGAAACGTAATGAAACATTCATTTACCACTTTCGCATATTTGTTTGTATTAACACTTAAACATTACGTGTTTAAATTATCCCAAAACAAAAGAGAAACCTGCATACAGCACATGTAGCACATAATGTTCAAAACAGTACGAAAAGAAACATAACGAAACAGCCATTTGTCACTTAAGCACGTTTGTTAGTATTAACACTTCAACTTTACGTGTTTAAATTGTTCCAAAACAAAAGAGAACCCAGCATACAGCACGTCTAGAACATAATGTTCGAAACAATTCGAAAGGAAACATAACGAAACAAACACTTATCACTTAAACACGTTTGTTTGTATTAACACTTAAACATTACGTGTTTAAATTATTCCAAGACGAAAGAGAACCCAGCATACAGCAAATGTAGAACATAAGGTTCAAAACAATTCGAAAGGAAACATAACGAAACAGCTATTTATCACTTAAGCGCGTTTGTTTGTATTAACACTTAAACATTACGTGTTTAAATTGTTCCAAAACAAAAGAGAACCCAGCATACTGCACGTGTACAACATAATGTTCAAAACAATTCGAAAGGAAACATAACGAAACAGACATTTACCACTTAAGCAAGTTTGTTTGTATTAACACATTTAAACATTTCGTGTTTAAATGGTTCCAAAACAAAAGAGAACCCAGCATACAGCACGTGTAGAACATAATGTTCAAAACAGTTCGGAAGGAAACAAAACGAAACAGCCGTTTACCACTTAAGCACGTTTGTTTGTATTAACACTTAAACATTGCGTGTTTACGGTATTCCAAAACAAAGCAGAACCCAGCTTAATGCAAGTGCAGAGCGTAACGTTCAAGTGTTAGTACAAACAAATCTGCTTAAGTGATAAATGGATGCTTCGTTACGTTTCCTTTCGAATTGTTACCTAATACTTATACTGCATCACGCCTAATTCAATTCCTCATGCAGAAGTGGATGAATTAAACATCTGAACTGGAATCGTCGTAGAACGGAAACGTGACGTTTCCGGGCATGGATTCCTATTCAAAATATTCTGTACTCACTCCCCTCTACAAAGTCGTGGAAATTTGTAACGGTAATTTCCGAACACGCTGTATGTACAAAATGAATCCGTAATGATGTTACAAAATTTCAGGGATGATGATGAAGGATAAATATATCAGCTTAAGGTAAGGGTTCCCGTATCTGAAACGAACGAGTCGAAAGTTATTAGCGAAAACCATTCTGATACTTATGAGAGTGGAATACATGTACCGGTACTACTGTTGCTAAGCTTGCAGGGTAGGCAACTTTCAGAGGTGGTGATGTGGACCAAAACAAAATATCTAGTAAACATGGGCCCTAAAATGCATACCTTAAGAGCTATGAGTACTTGTTCAATAGAGAAGATGTGTTTCACACTAGCGAAGATGAACAAGTTCCCTGTACGACCTCTAGAAGTGTGCAACATGAATTGTAAAGCATTGTGTATATTACTTTGTAACAACAGCACGGTGTGGGTTTTTTATTCTTAAATGCTGTAACTTGGGTCAACATTCAACATACAGTTCTAATATAGTGAGCTAATGCACAGTGCCACAATTAGCGACTGGAGCTACAAGCACATGCGTTATACTTGAGTGGTCACAAAACCATTTTTTTTGTGGATTTTTTGGATGCTTTCTCGTACTGCCGATAAAAATGAAGAACTGAGTAACTGAAGGTAAGATAACATCAGTAAGTTACATGTGCAGACCACTGTGTATAACATTTAAATCTTACAAAAATTTTCCACAGCCATTGGAAAGGGGAAAAATTATTTGCATAGATTATAGGGGTAGCTTTGTGACAGCACACATACCTGCAGAAACAAGTGTAAAGGTTTACCCGTAGAAAACAAGTCTCCTTAATTTAATTAGGACGTTTCGAACGGTTTAGTTAAAAAGCCAAAGTTTTATTTCGCATTATAACTTTGTTTGTAAATGTAACATGCACTTGTTCAGAATGTCGTATTAAATGTATCACGAATTCGTTTCTTCACACCACTGCACTTGTAAGTGTCTAACAGTTTGAAGTAGCTGCCTAGATTGTGATTTATTTATCACATGGTTCAACTGATCAGATGCATAAATAAGCGTATAAAAGTTTCGTTTAATCACCTTGCTTATGCAGTTAAGTTTTTTCAGTTTTATTTTGTTTCAATGAGGATAGGTTTATGATTTTCTGTACGTAGGCTGAAGCAACGAGAGAAAATTTATGCCAATGTCAGGGATCGAATCCGGATGCAGCAATTCTTTTTTGGTTTTGTTTTCTCCTCTCACAGCCCTTCCTTGTGCTCTCCAAAGGTGTCTTCATCGCCGAGCTTCACTGCTTTAGTTAAATTAACATATAGATGTCATCTTCCGACAAAGGATGATCATAGTCTTCCCACCTTTACGTCAATGAAAACAAATCATGAAATAAATGATATGAAATGAAATTGTAAATGTTCCTCATGGTCCATGTGCCGTGACGGAAGTTCCTTGTGGTGAAATAAACCTTCTTGATATATAGTAGAACAGAAATTGTATTTCTTTACGAATCAGATTTGAGAAATGAATATCTTGACTGCTGTTCCTCTTCTCAAACTAAATAAAGAACGAAGGACAAAACCACAGCGAGCAGCAAATGGACGAATTGACAGCCCGGCAGTAGAGTTTAAAGCCTGCAGCCTTAATTGGCAGGCAGACAAAAAGATAAGACATTCACTGGCTGCTGTAAGAAAATAATAGTCGTTCTCGAATTACATAGTCACTAACAAAATAATTGTCTCCTAAACTGGAAACACTCGACGGAAATATTGAAAACAAATTACCTGAACTTGGCATCAGACATCCTCACTGACACTTAAAAGTTAAAGTTCATCCCCAGAGGTTACACCCTGTTGTAAAATAAAATAAAAATGTACCTTAAGATAATGAAAATAAAAGATTCTTCCAGCTGTTATGCAGGTCCAGTCTTTGGCAGTGTCATTTAATACACAAGCCGCCTAGTCATAATACACAAGGAGACATGTATTAGAATATACAAAACACCAAGTAAGTCCAGAACACTCTTGAGACAAAGCTGCCTAAGTCTGTTTTCAGTTAGTGCTCTTCTAACCAACGTTACGTAACGAAAATATGCGATACGTGCAGTGTAAGAAAGAAAATAAGGACTTCAGGCAGCACAGTAAATCACGAAATCACATTAAACGAAAAGAAAAGATAACACAAAATAAAGGGTAGAACAAGCAAAGTCATAGTCCCGTATCACCATACGCTTTTTGCAATGTTATCTTCAGGATACTGGCAAAGCTGTCACTATATTTCTGTCGTGTTTGTTCCTTTCCATGTCCATTCCACAAATACTCCAGGAAATCCAATTTATCAGATATTTTTAAGAAAAATATTGTGTAAATTGTATGTCCTATAATCCAGTGTTCGGGGATAGGGATTCCATTGTGATTTGATGGCGTCTGATACCATGATGTGATTCATAGCAACTCTATTTATCAGTCGCAGCATGTTCCTTTCCGTGTCCCAGATGATACGAAATTTGCCGCACGCAAAGCGATCTTCGGTTGCGTTCTCTTCACCACACAATCACAGTCACTGGATTGCAGTAGGAGAATTGAGGAAAGTTTCAGTTTGTTGGAATAGTGCGATTGACGACCTTGTACCATGTTGCACGCGCACTCCCATATAGAACCTTGGATTCTAGGTTTTTCCACACAATGTTCCACTTATGTTGTGGCAGTCGCAACTCCCATTTATACCGAATTGGAGATTCACGAAGTGCGGTAGCGATGTCGCTGACTCTGTTGCCGCACAGGTCACTTTGTAGAAGGTAGCTAGTGTTGGGGTTTCAGCGCAAAAGGCTCCGAGCACTATGGGACTTAACTTCTGAGGTCATCAGTCCCCTAGAACTTAGAACTACTTAAACCTAACTAACCTAAGGACAACACACACATCCATGCCCGAGGCAGGATTCGAACCTGCGGCCGTAGCGGTCGCGCGGTTCCAGACTGTAGCGCCTAGAACCGCTCGGCCACTTCGGCCGGCTCATCGCAGAAGGGATGCTGCTGATTTGGATGGGGACATCCAGCGATTGTGGCTGGATACTACAGAATATTTTTCAATCACTGATTTGGTGCGTTTGATGAAAACTGCCTCACATTTCAAGACTCAGTTGCAAGTTTGCATGGAGACCTTGAAAATGTGCCCCCTCCACAGCATCCAATATATGGCCTGTTTAATCGCACGTGCTATTTGTTTTGGCACTGGCAGAACTTGAGCGAGATACCAGGATGTAAGTGTTAATGATCACCCTTTCGTTAAGGTCCATGGCCCTGACCGAAGATTAATGGCTACAGCTCTGATTGTATGCAGAGAGATACGCCAGTTGAGCGCCTCCTTTATCTGAGGGTAAAAAAATGAAATGACGTATGGCATTATTGGCCGGGAGGCCCCATCCGGGGACGTTCGGCGGCCGAGTGCAAGTCTTCCAGTCGACGCCACATTGGGCGACTTGTTTGTCGGTGATGAGGATGAAATGATGATGAGGACAACACAACACCCAGTCTACGATAGCAGAGGAAATCTCCAACCTGGCCGGGAATCGAACCCGGGACCGCTTGCTTGGTAGGCAAGCACGTTACCACCCAGCTAAGCAAGCGGACTGTCTGCAGATTATCCGACATGACGACTCCGAGGACTTCGTGCTGTCTTCGGACACAGAACCAGTTCCGCTGAATATTCCGCCCGGGACGCATGAAGGGGAGTAACACTGTCTTCGTGGAATTGACGATCGTCCCTGTTGCCTTCTCGTACTGGTGAAGTACAGTTAGTGCCTGTCCACATTTGCTGGCTGTTCCATGAAAACTCCGAGGTTCTAATGGCTCTGAACACTATGGGACTTAACTTCTGAGGTCATCAGTCCCCTAGAACTTAGAACTACTTAAACCTAACTAACCTAACGATATCACACACATCCATACCCGAGGCAGGATTCGAACCTGCGACCGTAGCGGTCGCGCAGTTCCAGACTGTAGCGCCTAGAACCGCTCGGCTACTCCGGCCGGCGAACTCCGAGGTCATCGGCATAAGCCCTGCAAATCAGCTGGTTCGGAATTCGTTGGGCGTCTGTCGGAGGAGTGGGTCTAATGCTATGGCGCACAAAGCCATCGACACTGGGCATCCTTGCCGTACTGACGCGCGAGTCACTAAGCCACTGTGGCAGAGCGGCTCGCAGAACTGTGTCAAGGACAGTGCTGGCCTAGCCGCCGTCGCTTGCGGAGCTCGCTGCGAGTGGCGCACGTCGTCAGCCGTGTATCCCTGTCGCTTCTGAGTACGACGTAGCCATCCGGCTATGGAAGCTCAGTGTAGGAAGTCTACGTTAAAGTTTTCGTTCCTCTTCGGATATGACAGGCCGAAAGCGTTTGAACTCGACGATTGGTTGTTCGAAAAGACAAGTTTACAAGATCATGACGTTCACGGTTTGGCGTATGATTTACTTGGTAATGCAGTGTATGTTAAAGTGCGAGACGCTGAAACATGTACCCGGATTAAGGCAAAAACAGGCGGTTTCCAGAACTTTCTTCGTTCCAGTGGAGAATCTAGTTTAACTGCGATTAGCTATGCTAGTTTGCGGTTGCGATCCGTGCGAGTATTCAACCTCCTTTTGAACTGAAGTTCGATCTCATCAAACAAGTGTTGACATATTATGGCACGGTCTGCAGATTATTCCTGAGAAATGGACGCATATCCAGTCGTATATTATGGTTCAAGGCTTCAAAGCCTTAGTTTTTTCTGATGGCCAACAATGGATCTGCGTAAAGTTTGGATCCACGGATCATCTTAAGACAACGAGGCCCCGTGTTAAATTTTTACGGAGGGAAAACCAGGCACTCACCTCCGTGAGCGATCTCCGACATCAACAAAAACCGACGTATGAGCACTTTGTCAGCCCCATTGCAGGAAACCGGGCTTTGGCAGGGTCCTGACATATTGTGTCGAGGAGAAAAGGAAGAGAATTAGGAATCAGCTGCACGGCGGGTGATGACGAACGAATAGAGTCCAACGGTTACCTTGCCAAAAGTTTCAAATCAGGCATCAGCAGGAGAGACTAATCTCAAGACCTTAGACGAAAGCTAGACAGCCTGAAAGAAAACTACTGTGGTTGTTAAACATCCCGAGGCACCATTAGGCTGCAATCCAGTAAACGACGTGTTAGTTGGCGAGGACACATACCAAAACAACCCAACATTCAACGACCGGTCCGATCATCCAATATCAAGTAAGGACAATTTGAAAAGGTCATGTAAACAAACGAAATGGTCCCCTAGAATACAAAGTCAGGAAGAGACACAAGAATTAGAAAGGAAAAGGACACACACCAGAGAAATGCTTAAGAAATCTCAACAAGAAAAACGTTAGTGGTTGATGCAACGAGGATAATGGCTCCCATTCAGGATGAGGACGTTCATGTGCATTTCGACAGTCATTATCTTTATGCCACTGTCAGCAACTTCCCCGTCTCTTCAGGATCCGAGCATGCTTTGGTCGGAAGACAATGAGCAATAGCAAACATTTACTGTATATGCAGACTTACAAAATGGTTCAAATGGCCCTGAGCACTATGGGACTTAACTTCTGAGGTCATCAGTCCCCTAGAACTTAGAACTACTTAAACCTAACTAACCTAAAGACATCATACACATCCGTGCTCGAGGCAGGATTCGAACCTGCGACTGTAGCGGTCGCGCGGTTCCAGACTGTAGCAGACTTACAAGCAGGCTATAATCAATGTCTCCCGGATAAGTTCGGTGGTAAAGCTACTGTGTTTGAAGGATTATATTTATGCCACTGATACTGATGTTTCCATGTTAGAAGAGGTTGTAGCAATGAAATAGCGGACATAACAGGTTATGAAGCCATCGTCAACACCGGAAATGAAGGAGGAACAGCAATTTTATTCAAAGAGGGTATTGGATGCCGAGCTCAAGATATTTTAGAGACGGTTACGGTATATGCGCCATCTGGGACTAATGAAAGACGGCATATAAGTAGCTTGTATCGGAACTGGATAGTTGAAATGCTAACGAACGTTGTAGTCGCCACCATGCTTGCCGGAGATTTTAACTGTGTGTTGCGCTGTGAAGACGAGACGCCTAATTTTAACTCGTGTCAGGAACTACAAACATTGGTGAATGAATTAGAACCGCAAGACACCTGGACTTACATGAATCCCCACCATACCGGCTATAGTTATATCAGTAGCACATCAGCAAGCAGGTTAGATAGAATCTGTGTTGCTAAAGAATTCGTGCACAACATCGATGACTGTAAGGTATGGCCTATCAGCTTCTCCGACCATTGTGCACACCATATATTTTATTCAGGTAATCCGACAAAAACTTTTCGTGGCCGTGGAGTATCGCAGCTTAAGATCTCACTATTGCAAGAAGCTGTCTATAAGCAATAGATTAGACAAATTTGGCAGAAATGCTTACGCTCCCAAACTAAGTATCGGTAGTGAATAATTTGGTGGATCGAGCATGCAAAACCTTTAATTCGTAAATGCATTGTACAGTATGCAAAGGTCCAAGCGTATTGGCATAAACAAACTTCTCCTGTTTGCAACACCTTTGTAAACAACCAGATGGCCTTTCGGCTAATATAATCAAGTTGAAACGCTTTTAGGTCGAATGTAATCGCCCTAGTCCAGCAGCGTCTGGACAGGGTGCGTAGCGAGCCAGAGGTAAGGACGATCTTATGCCGGAACGTACGTATTTAAACCACGTAAAAAGGGAGACAATAAGAGGGAAACAGAATAATAACCGCGCTGACGGACGATGGAAGAGGAGAACACACTAGATCTAGATATCTACGCTGGAACGCAAATAGATAGATTGGACCAACTTCGTAGAAATGCTTACGCTCCCAAACTAAGTATCGGGAGTGAATAATTTGGTGGACCGAATATGCAAAACGTTACGACGGGAATACGTGAGGAGGAGATTGCCAGTCTAATCGAACATATAACTCAGGACGAAATAAAAACCATAATTAACGACGCTACGAGGAACAAGTCAGCATGTCCCGATGGCCTCCAGGTTGATGAGTTATGAACCAACAAGGCGTTACGTCCTACATTTAAGGAGGGAATGATTGTACTCCCAAATTACCGAGCAGCAAGAGGATCCATGACTTAAGACCACTCACTTTACTCAACGCTGACTTTAAAATTCTCACTCGCATTCTGAATAGATGGTTGAAGACCCTCCTGAAAAGTGTCATATGCCGTTACCAAACGAATTCAGTAAAAGGAGTACAGGGACGTAATAAACCTCAGTTGCGTAAATGACAGTAGTCTTTCCTTATTGTTTTTAGAGTTTGAAGAAGCTTTTGATAGGACCAATCATGGCTTCCTACTCAGCACCATGCAGAAAATGGGTTTCAACGATCACTTTATAACTGCCATACGTAAATGTATCGGTGGTGCTTTTTCAAGGGTTAAAATCAATGAACAACTGACTGAAGAATTTCCAATTCAACAACCAATACGTCAAGGATGTCCCCTGTCTATGATGACATTATATTCGATCGCGGTGGTATCTTTGCTTTATACACTGTACCACAAATTGAGACAACTATAGGTCTTCAATACTAAGACATTCTGTCACGGTTATGCTGATGACATAATTTCGAATTCTTACAATAGTGCAATAGGTGGGCAATGGTTAGATGTAACTGAAGAGAGACGCCAACTCAGGTTGTGTTCAGGGACGAATGGCTATGAACAGTTGGGAGCGGAAACTTAATATTATCAGAGCCCTGCTGAAGCAACATAACGCGCGATCCTTAGATCGTTTATAGAAAGCTCAGTTTATAAATATATATACTTAGGAAAATATATCATGCCGCAGCAGCGGTACCGATACCGCACCTCGTTGCACAGAAAATACTAGTAGCTGCGTGTTCGTATGTGTGGATACAAAATATCTTCAACGTATTCTTCCACACGACGACTTTGCACCGGCACAAGGAGGGACTCGAATTAAAGACGTTACATCTAGATGTGACGCACTGTTTCTAACTCTACTTTCACACCAACACATGCCACTAAGGCAGGTATTACGAAACTTCTATTCCTGTCGTTAGAACCTGGGGAGAGAAACGCTCCCGTTAATGCAGCACATATAGATGCCAGCCTAGATTACGTCCAAAAGTACTATGTCGATTGGAGCCATCGAAGACTTCCTCGAGCGCAATGCAATACCAGAAACGTCTATGATTATATTACTAGAAATCATCTTCACAACCCAACTGAGGTAAAATATCCTGCGAAAAACTGGATGAACATTTGGAAAAATATCAACAATAAAACTCTACCAACTAAAGTCATTGCCGTACAGCATGACGTCGTATACGAAACCATGCCCACAACGGAACGATTGTACAAAAACAAATTGAGACCGTCTCCATACTACGACAAATGTCAGCGTGTAGAAACTGTATTATGTGAAAATAAAATCAGAATTTGGAACTGGACTAGGAAGACGTTAGCATTTATCAAAAGAACCACAGAAAGTCATATACCAATAGACTGAAGCTTTACAACCCGACTGGAAATGTTACCCGTCCGAAAAGTATAACAGTTATTCGTGGCTTCTGGGACAGTTTGTGTTTTACGTGTTAACAGACAAAACGTCGAACTTAGAAGAGTGTCCATTTTATATTGCAGAAGAACATTCTGAAGTTGCAAAAGAATAATAAATATGATTAATTTCAAAACTTTTTATCTTTTGCTTTATGTGGGATACTATAAGGAGGACAGTTTTGCTAATTGGAAGCGGAATACTTAACCTTTCCTCTTCTATTATTACTCTGGAAACCTTCTTATTTTGCTTCTAAAATGAAAACTGTTCTAATATGGCAGAACCCCTTCGGAGCCGAATTTTGTTTCATTTGTCGAAAGATATATAGCTTCTTAACAGGCATCACATTGCAGCCAATGCATAGAAACTCAAATTGTGAAAATGTTTCGGAATGAATATTTCTTAAGAATTTTTCTATCACCATTTTGACTGTTATGCGTTATGCCCTAGAAAGAACTCTCGCCATTGGAAGTGGTAATCTGTTATTTATTTTACCTGCTTCAGTTTTGCTTCACAGTTTAAGGCATACATGGAAACAAACATGTGACAGTGCTTCGCGTCGATAATTCAGGAATCATGATCTATGCGGCAGCGCCGACGAAGGCGAGATTTGGCGAAGGCGGGGCTGTGAGGGGAGGATGGAGCCCCTCCCCCCAAAAAAGGTGGCTTAATGGCTAGTGCACCTGCCTAGTAAGCAGGAGACCCAGGTTCGATTCACGGACTTGGTACAAATTTCCGCTTGCCGCTTCAGTCCATATACGTAAAATCATATCTGTTTGAGACCCGTAAAGTCTCTGAAATTGTGTCATTTCATTTGTGTAGGTCTATAATTATTTAAAATTTTAATAAAGTTGAAAAAATTAATTTCACTAAATTGGCAAACCATGTGAAAAATGTTTTTCTATGTGTTAGTAAAACATAAGACATAAAACTGAGGAAATTTGTAACACATAAATAATTGTGTGTCATAAACAGCCTATCTTTTTGACAGATGAATTTAATTCTGCGTTCGCTGTCTTAGCCTCATGTCACATTGTGGCTCTAAGAGAGGGATATCTTTGTGACTGTTAATATTCCATATTCTGAACACCACAGTGCACATAAAAACTTTATTTCACTCCAAAATTAGTGGATAAAGGTTATAAAATTCCACATATCTGGAAGCTAAATGTCTCATTACATAATTGCATAGGGTTATGTTCCAAAAAGTGCTAAAAGTGTCACAAAGTTGCCGAGTTGTATGGTACATAGAAGCAATGCTACGGCCAGAAAGCAGCAAATAAAACTCTTTTACCTATTGTTACTACTATTATCACCATCATTGTTGTTTCCTAATACTTCTACAACTGTTTACCTGCACCATTATTATTACTACTAACATTCATGATAATCATAGAACAGTCTGTCCCTGTTACATTAAACTAATCAAAAGCGGTTTTTGCATCATAGATATATCTAAAACTGACTTAATTAATTATGATTCGTAAGACGGGCAAATCACTGATCTAACTTCACTCAGATTCTCCTAACGACCAAACAAATATCATCTATATAACTTCAGTTACATTCAACTATTGACCAATTAAAACTCATCTATATAACTTCAGTCACGTTTTGCAAATGACGATTCAAAAATTATTGATATAATTGTTGTCACAGTCTGCTAATGACCAATCAAAAACCATATATACAATAAAATAAAATTTAAAATTTGATCTTACCTTGCCATATATTTTTATATATTTTATTTTATTTTGCTTACTACTTTATTTCTTACAATTTTTTAACTCTCCTCAAATACACACGTAAATATACAGTCAGAGTACTTGAAATTATTATTCCGTTTATTCCATGTTTAACTTTACTCTTTGAATAATGTAATACTTTCGAAAATATCAAGATGTAAAAGCAACAAGACAGCATATGTGAATCAACACGAATAGATAACACAGTTTTAAAAACTATACCACTTCAATACTTATGGATAGTGTTCTGTTTCAGAATCACGAAATCATTTGAGGATGATCTAGAAGACTGAAACTAGTTATGAACTATTAAAATTATTTCAGCGGAAGTGGAAAATGTCACCTTCTTTTAGTAAATTCATTGCTGTGGTACCCACTATGAAGAAAAGATGGTAGGTTCGAGGCTCGCCATAGGCGTTGATGCGGCTTTTAATGTTCATCGTATACAGAGTATTTCAGAATGACATTTTAAAAATTTTGGGACGGATTCCGTACACCAAAACAAGAAAAAAAGTCCAATAAACATGAGCACCTGTTTCTCGTCGCTACTGCGAAATACATCTCTTCTACTGCAAGATCTTTGCTTTCCATGTTCTGGGAGGAGGTAGGGTGGACACAAAAAAAAGAAAAAAAAGAAAGATTCCCAGTTAATATCGGATCTAAAGTGCATAGTTTAAAGCTAAGAGCACTTGTTGAAGATGTATTACAGAGTAGCCAAGATGAACCAGCCCTCATAGCTCTTAACGTATGCACCTCAGAGCCCAGGTATAGTGGAATTTTCCTTTCTTGTTTTGGTACATACTGGCTCCTTCCAGAACATGGAAAGCAAAGAGCTTGCAGTAGAAGAGATGTCTTTTGTAGTATTGAGCGTGAGCAAGTACACATAGCTTTTAAGATGTGCATTATAGAGTCCATGTTTACTGGACTCATTTTCTTGTTTTGGTGTAAGGAACCTGTCTCCAAATTTTTAAACAACCTTCTGAAACACCCAGTGTATGATATCACATTGTTATTTAGCAACAGATATGAAAAATATTGTCCGTTCTGAAATTGTAATGTAGCGATGTGTGAGGGTCTATTGAGATTTATAATAGCACCAGAGAAAAGATCGATTTCCCGCCACCGTGGTGTATGGTATCACGGTGGCGCTTGATCCTGCATTACTCGGTTAGAGCCCTGGTATTAGTAGAAATTTTTACTGAAACTATTTAGTCATCAAGTGACGGTGTACAGTTCTTGTTCACCAGACTATGCGCCGATGTTCTCGGTTAAACCTTAAGAACTCTGCACGGTGCCTCAAGGAATGAGGGCATGAAGCTCTCTTGATAGGAAAGTTCAACCCGGTGGCCTCTCGACTGTTCGGGAAAAGCAGGCTCCGAGTCGGCAGCGCGTTTCACCTTCTCCCTTCACTTTGCCGTCAACATTGCAAACACTACACAACCACGCTCAAGCACCATACTCGCCTACAGTAAGGAGTTTCACTTCGCACCGTGCAAAGAAATAAAGCCAGTCGGTACAAATACAGAATATTCCCCGGTTGTGGACTTAACCCCTTGTGGGATCAACCAACTATGCTATGCATCATGTACGTTATTAACCTCGTGTAGTGCTGCAGGTTGCTGATTCTAAAACCTTTTCACATTCTTCTCTCACAATTGCACTTTCTATATGATACCCGTATCGCAACAGAACCTTTGGGAAAAAATATTATTCATTGTGTATGTCACTTATTTTCAGTTATGCCGCTGCTGTATTAACGCGTTATTGGACTTGAAATTAGGACCAGTCATCTTGATTTCAGTTCTTTATGATTTTTATGGGTGTTTAAAACTGGGTTCAGGGATATTTCCACCAGTAAGATCAGGATGGGTTTCCTCCTACGTCTTAGAGGAGAAGTAACGAGTAGTCCTTCACTTATTACGTCAATGATGGCTGGGCACTAAAGCAAAACAATACGTTCATGAGTTTGCGAGTAATTTGTACAGCATTACATCCATTAAACGTGTTAAATGTTTCAAAAGAAGGAAGGAAGGTTAGGGTTTAATGTTCCGTCGACATCGAGGTCACCGGTGACAGAGCATAAGCTCTGATTTTTCAAGGTTGGGGAAGAAAATCGGCCTTGCTCTTTCAAAGGAAACATCCCAGGATTTCCCTGAAGTGATTCAGAGATATCGTGGAAAACCTGAATCAGGAAGCGGATCTGAACCGTCGTGCTCCCGAAAGCGAGTCCAGTGTGTTAATCACTGCACCACCTCGCTCGGTTTAATTACTACAGAATCAGTACTACACCTCGTAGTCGTAGGTCATGAAGGTTTGTTCCAACAGGCGAAAACTAATATTAGGATAACTAAATAGATTGAAGGCCACAGGAACTTTTCTTGCACTCCTCTTGAAGATTATGTAATTTCTTCTCACTTGAATGAAGAAAGTTAGGATAATGACAACATAATAAGTGACCTTCGGATACCGAATTATTTACATGGTTGCAGATCCTCCGACCAATAAACCGACGATAATTATATCCATCAGCGTACGGAAACTGTTGAGTAGCTAATTACTTTATTGCTGTTTTTACACGTGTTGACGTAAGACTATTACGGTAGAAGCTATTGTTTAACTATGGGTAAATCGTCATACTGTTGTATTACATTAATACCGGGTCACATCAGTAGTTCACCAGAGATATTAGAGCAGAGAGATAGGGGAAAAGAAAGGAAGCATGGGGTCTTATGCCCCATCAAAATAGAGCTCATCAGAAATGGAACAGCAGCAGCAGGGGCTGATGAGACAAGAATGGGAAGGAAATCGGCCGCGCACCATTTGAGGGAAACATCCGAGGATTCACCTTAAAAAGCCTATTGGAACTACGGAAAACCTAAATATGGACGACTGGATGTGGGTTTGTACCCGTACTAACCGAACCGAATCTTGGGCATTAACAGCTGCACCAACTCATCCGCTGATACACCTGAAATATGCTCCTCCAGAACACGTTTCAGTCTCTTAAACACTGCGTCATACTGTTTAGTAAAACAAATTGTTAATGTTACGCACTTTGAAACAAACACATCAGACACAGATTCCCATTATGATACGACTTACCATTTGGAGCCACCTCAAAGACGTCGTATAATAATAAAAAAATCAAGAAATGTATGAGGGTATTAGAGAAGAAGTTAAGTGTACTGAGTCAATGACAGTGGATTTTTGGTTGAAGCTTGTGGCATAATCGGCGGATACATTTGAAAAATGAAACTTGTTAAATTTGTCTTCGCAGCAATTGCTTAAGAAGCGTTGTCCCTTCAGGTTAGCCACCAATGTGTATACTCGAGAGTGATGGGATTGATATACAAATGGCTTTTTAGTAAGACTTGTGAAAGAGCGCGGAACTTTCTGTTGAGCTTGCTCTTAGCATTGTAAGTGTCACCTGAACAGTGCCAGAGTTTGCCCAGTATTTCTACTTGCGTATTTCTGTTTCTTTATTCGTCAGTACTCTTCAACATGATAAATAATATTCTTGAATATGACGTGATCCACAAAATTTATACCTAGAATGGTAATTTAGGAACTATGTAGCACTCTAGGACCACAGATAATAGCATCTGTGGTTTTGAAACTTCCCCTTAGAACAATGATACATGACTGTGCTTAAACTGACACACAATATTTTTAGCGCAACGCAATCTGACTTTCAAAAATCCCTACAAAAGAATGGCCCTGACTAACATTAACCTATACGTTTCACAAATCGCTTACCTCACAAAAATCTTCGTTACTCAAACTACTGCAATACAGTGAGCGCCACTACTGCCAGCTAAATAAAACATTCAAACTACTGAAGGCACTAACTACTGATAGGCACAGTTAGCAAATGAAAGATTTTGATAGAGAACAAACAATGTATTTACCTTAATAGTGTTCAAAAGTCATAATATATATATATATATAGCAGTTCATGACATCCAGTCTTACAAATTTTAAAAACTCCGCCATTTCTCTCCCCACATCCACCACTGCTGGCGGCTCACCTCCAACTGCGCAACGCGGCTGTTCACATCCATCTGCCCAACACTACAATGGCAGACAACAATGCAAACTACCCACAGACTGTGCACAGCACAGCCAGTGATTTTTCATACAGAGCGCTATGTGGCGTTACCAATAAGAGAACCTAAACAGCCTAATTACATAGCCCCCATGCTCCCCACAAAAAAATTTTACAAACTCTTTTGGGCACTGGCCAATACAGATTTGAAAAAAATTTTCATAATTATAATTACAATATCAAAGAAATCAAATGCACATTTGGAGCCACCTCAAAGACGTCGTATAATAAAAAAATCAAGAAATGTATGAGGGTATTAGAGAAGAAGTTAAGTGTACTGAGTCAATGACAGTGGATTTTTGGTTGAAGCTTGTGGCATAATCGGCGGATACATTTGAAAAATGAAACTTGTTAAATTTGTCTTCGCAGCAATTGCTTAAGAAGCGTTGTCCCTTCAGGTTAGTCACCAATGTGTATACTCGAGAGTGATGGGATTGGTATACAAATTCCTCATCATAGTGAATGTAGGTTAGTACTAGAAATGTCTATTCACATCTTAATGTCTATATAATTAAAGTGGTGCACTACAAAAACTTATTCTATGAAATAAATTACCAAGTACTTGAAAAGAAAATTACGTATGCAGTCTGTGAAGGGAAATGTCTTTTTGTGCTCCCTCATTTTTTTGGAAGAACATCAAGAATGTTGGTCAAAAGCTAAACTTTTCTCACAGTACATAAAGACAGTCCTGATCATTCATCACAGTAAAATTGCAGTGTTTTTTTCTCAAAGTCTGAGCAGTAAAAGAGAATGCACACAGAAGTAGTGGATTTCCATGCAGTCTTGAAGAAGTAATGTAGTCCTTCCAACGGAAAGACAGTGCTGACTCCTGACATGCAGACAGGTAATGGACCACAACAGAGCAAACCCACCGCAGAGTTAGTCGAAGTTTTGAAGAATATTGGTAGGCAGGTCATCACAGAGTAGACCACTGTAGTCTTGTTAGAGATGAAGGTATTGGTGGGCCAACAGAGATGCAGACCCACTGCAGTCCTTGTAGAAATAACGGTATTAGTGGGCCATCAAAGATGCAGACCCACTGTAGTCCTTGTAGAAAGAATGGTATTTGTGGGCCATCAAAGATGCAGACCCACCGTAGTCCTCGTAGAGATGACCAGCAGCCATCTGTTGCGACTATGCAGGTGAACAATCACCATCAAAGAGTCTTGCAGACAATATAGCAAGTCCATGAACCACCACTTGTGCACTCACAATTTTTTTTAAAAATGTTCTTAGAACCAGCAATGCTGTTAACCAGTCCCTTGCTGAATTTTTAACACACAGTACTCTTTTTTTTCACATATTGTGCATATACTATAACGAACAGAAATATGTGCAGTGAAATGAATGCTTACAAGGTACTTAATTTGATGACCTGGTTTCCATTACAATTTCATAACATGAGAATACAATTACAGAGATACAGAACATCATGAAAACATAATAATACAGATAACATTTGTAGTAGTACAGACTTTACAAAAGAATAGAAATAGACATATACATCAGTGTTATAGGAATTATGACATAAGTAAATAAATAAAATAATGAGAATAGTTTTCGAAATATTTATTTCACACATGAGCATTAAAACAGAAGAGAATAAATAATGTCTAAACATCTTTACAAAGTAAATAACATAGTATTAATGCAAATTATATTTGAGGATAACAGTATTCCTCATCATAGTGAATGTAGGTTAGTACTAGAAAAATTCTACAACATAAATCTTATTAGCTAAACACATAAAGACAGGAAGAACACAAATACCCAAGGGTAGACAAACACATAGTGGGTAACACAAGGAAAGGACAGGGTTTGTTTTACTACAGTATTTTGCAAACAAAACTTTCTTTAGTTCTCGGAGATCTCCCTTTGTTCTTTATTATTTCCAAACAGTCCTATCTATATCTGCTTTCTGCACTTTTTTGTATAACTTCTCAACGCATTTCTTCCAATCCATCATAACCCATTCTCTTATATAGCCTACCCCATCTTAAGCTAACTTAAATCTACTGAGCTCGGATGCTAAACTAAGGGATAAGGCAATGCAGCAGCACAAAACAATTAACACAAACAGCAATGACAAAAAATGGAAATTGGCAAAGCAAGCAGCAGCAAATGCAACAACTTATATCTAAACATGACAAAGCTCAGGCAGAAAAAATATTACAGTAAAAACAACAATGCAGATAAGGGAAATGTCTATTCACATCTTAATGTCTATATCATTAAAGTCGTGCACCACAAAAACTTATTCTATGAAATAAATTACCAAGTACTTGAAAAGAAAATTACGTATGCAGTTCCTGTGAAGGGAAATGTCTTTTTGTGCTCCCTCATTTTTTTTGGAAGAATATCACAAAATTATTATTTACTGGATCTGTAGACAGAAAATATTTATATTAGTACATCTATTAAATTTTATTTTAACCAATGCTGCAGTGCAGCTAGAAACTAGATATTAAACAAAATAGGCAAAGCAAGGCGTGAAATGTCATTCACTGGCCATATGGCATTTCATAATGCAGTAAACAATCTTTCAACTAGCAAGACAATAGATGTGAAATGTTTCTCATCATTTCATTTTAGTAAATATAATAAATTAAGAGCTCCACAGTATAATCATACGTTTTCAAGTTTGAGCGTGTCGTATATGCGATGCTTTCTGGAAAGGAATGTCAATAGCGAGGATAATGACCTCTTTATTTTTTCTCCACGTGTGCCTCTGAAAGGCACACACTAATGGTTTTTTCCAGGCGACTGTCGCGCAGCTGGGTGCCCATGACGTATTACGTGCAGGTGGTCACTTACCTTTCTTACGACAGCAGTTTCCGCTATAGTGGCAGTCTCATATAAAAATTTCACAGGTCGAGAATTTACGTTTCAAATCTGTAGAAACAAAATCCTGTAAATATAACAATGTCCAAAAAAATTTCGACAGCATAGTGATACATTCACGCATATACACACATTTCATAACTCTTAAAGTACGATTCTCAGTTTCCAACATCCTTTTTCACAAACCAGAGTCCCCAACCACTACTCATTATTCCTTGCTTTATTACACATATACATATTCGTGGACACTTCAATATTTCATCATAATAAATACGTAACATAATCAAATTCCTCATATAGCATCGGCTTATTGATCATAAACATACCGCAATAGCGTAATACACATCGTCATCATAACATCATAAAACCTCAGACAAATCTCAAAATCGTCGTAGCTTCCTCAAATAATTTCAAAGCCCAAAAAAAAAAAAATTCTGCTCATATCAAAAGTGTCATCTACCTCAAACGTACTTTAAAAATCATGATACCATACCAAATACATTATTCAAAGCTCTCATAATATCACTATGGTTCCGAAAAAATATGAACAGTTCACAAAGTACAGACAAAATACAATTTCGTAAGTGTGAAGTTATCCAACGGTGTAATTACGTGAACATCTGTCACTGATGTAGTAAAAAAATGTTAGTCTCTCAGTTAAATGATCAGATAGCTGTGTAATTCTGTGTTAGAGAAATACGGTACCGATGTGTAAAGTTGTATAAGCAAATACCATATTAGCTAGGGCTCCTTGAGCTTGCCAGACACATGGTACACAAAGTAAGCGTGTAGCCCCTTGAGGATTAATGAATAATACCCTCAGGTGTTACAGATTACACCAATGAAATGAAATGTATCACGGAAAACCTTTGTATCTTTGTACTTCAAATATCTTTAAAAATAAATGTTTTAAATACAAAATTAGTTACTCAAATACGTGTACTGTAGCGCTAAACTGTGCGTCGTGTTGTAAGATAATCTCTGTGGAAGTGCCGTAGTTATCGTCCCCCGAAAGCTAAGTTCTGCAGAAGTCAATGTACTTACCTCATGATAAACAAAAGTGAAATGCTTTGCGTATAGATATCGTAGTTATTACGTACCTTATCGTGATCAAGGAAGTACTATAATGTAATGTATTGTTGTGCTACGGAAACGGCTGTCTCATTGTAGCTATACCACAAAAGCTATTAGTAAAACATGTTTTACTTTCCAGAATAATTCAGAAAAACTGTGCAGATATAAAACAGATACACCGCAAAAGCACAATGTAAATTGTGTCACACATTAGTAGCGTCGTGATATAATCGTGTAGCTGTCACATATACTAACCACTGTGTCATCTGGTATCTCACAGAAAGTAATTTAAATCCAGAAATTATTTTCAAGTAAACCAAAATGTTGCATTAAAATCTCATTAGCAGTACTTGTAAATGTTCTAAGTATGTGAGCCTTGTAGTCGTTACGTATTCGTGCAACTAACAAGCAAGAATGTACAAATAATAACACTGTCACTATAACAATGCATTCGTAATTTCAGTTTAAATAAGTTCTCTTGGTTCTTGTCTAGATATTTAACTTCAAACATTGTTGCATGTTAACAGTTTCTAAGTCTGACAAAGAGTACTAGTAACGTGAAGTGAAAAATTTTATAACAAAGACTAAATTTTAAAAAAAACGGATTATCTCTCAATAAACTGTTTTACATATGAAATGTGGTGCAATCTTTTACCCTTTCTAGTATGCAGAGTTTCAACTCCAAAGCAATTATCATGCGGTATACATCGGTATAGAGTACTGGAATTTTTCTCAAGATTAGCGTCTATGTTATTTTTCTCTGAGTCAGTCGGCTGTCTGCGGTGCAAGTCATTGTCTGTTTCTTTGTTGGCGCGCGTCGTTATTGGGACTAGGAGACCTAATTTCTACAAATTCACCTTGCCGGAAGGGCCCAGCTCTGTTTGAATCCCGCCAGTTCTGATGAAATTCAGGTCTGTCGTTACGATCATATCGCCTGTCGTCATGTCGGTAGTTCCTATAGTTTCTTTCTTGTCGGTTAAGTGGTGGAGAATTTCTCCCTGAATTATCACTGCACGGAGGACCGTTGCGTCTGAAGTTATTCTGTCTCCCGTGATAATAATAGTTCTGGTTGCCATATTACCTGTTTCTATGATTGTCTGTGTCATATTCATTACTTCGGAAATGCGATCCTTCTCTGTAACTGTTACTCTGCCAGTGGTTGTCATATGGGTGGCGTCTATTTTGTTCACGATTTGCGTTGTAAGAATAGCCTTGTGTCCAGTTATTATTTCTTTCATCGCGGAATTGTGACGGATGTGACCTGTAATTGTTGTGTTCCTGGTTTCGCGTTCCGCGATTGTCAGTGTCAATTTCCAATTCTTGTAACAGTCCCTGAAAAGCTTCAATGTCATCTTTGCAACGTCCTGCCAAAATAATACGTCGTAAATGTTCAGGTAGTTTGATTAAGCAAATGCGGATGAGTTCTGAGGGGCTGTATGGGTTTGAAAGATACTGATTCTTATGCAACATGTCTTCAATATATTTCATAAGACTGGAAAATTCAGACTGTTCGAAACGTTTCATCATTATGATGCTATTTTTTACTCGGTCTTGTGTAGCTTGAGACCAATACGCTGAGAGGAAGGCATGATAAAATTCTCCTTCACTGTGACAATCGTGAATGACCGAACGCATTCGTACAGCTGGCTCATTCTCTAAATAGCCACACATAAATTCTAACCTGTGCTCCAATGACCAGTTGGGACGAAAACAATGAGAGAATTGATGAAGCCATGCTTGTGGATGAATGTCGTTGCCAGAATTCTTAAATGTTTTGAATTTACGTGCAGTAATGAACAGCTTACAGTCAAAATCATCGTGTCGGCGAGTCGCACATCGCTCATTGTTACTTCGTTTCAGCGGTTCCATCTCAAAATCCAATGCGCCTTGCCAATTTCTTTCATAATTTCCGAAGTGTCCTGTGTTATTATTTTGTGGTTGTTCCGTATTTCTATGTCCCTCTTCCCGTACTGGAGCGCGAGTGTCCTCTGAAATATGTAATTCTTGTATTACTTGTGCCAACTGATCTTGTACTTCCGGGATTTCTCTTTTGTACTGCGTATTAATTTGATTTTGATTTTGTTTGCATTTTCTAATTTGTTCATACTCTTCAGTGTCCGTGAAGGCTACAGGTTTTGTGTCATTCAGATCATCATCTACCTTTGCAGATAAGTTAGTGAACTGATCTGAAAGTTCGGCTACTTTATCCGATAGTGAAACTATTTCCTATGTGTGTTTTTCTGAACCAAGTTTCAGAGTGTCCATTTGTGATGAAATCGTATCTACTGTGTCCTTTAAGTTTTCTTGAGTTTTTGCAAGTTGCGTAACCGAATCGGTAGATGCAACTGAGTCAATTTTAGCTTGCAGGGTGTCGTGATTTTCATGAAAAATAGTTTGCAGTTCTTTTACGGCTGCTTCGTGATTCTGTAATGCATTTTCATGACGCGTAAAAATTGGTTGGAAATGCTCACAAATTTGTGTTTTTACGTTATTACAGACTTTTTGACATTTCGATTCAATGTTATGTAACTCAGTAGTTAAATCTTCACGCGTTTGTTCAAGTGTGGTGTCTAACTTTTGAAGCTTTTGCTGTTTGCTGTGTTTGTCTCTGGTGTTGTTCCACTGTGTCTAACTTTTGAAGATTTTTTTCCATTGTGTCTAACTTTTGAAGCTTTTGTTGTGTTTGTCTCTGATTTTGTTCCATTGTGTCTAACTTTTGAAGATTTTGTCCCATTTGTTTCTGATTTTGTTCAAGCGTTGTGTCTAACTTTTGTAGCCTTTGTCCCATTTGTTGTATTAACTGTAATAACAGTGCACTGGTGTCTGAAACATGTTCTGGAGTGCTATTCGGCAGTGCATTTGAACCGGCAATATTCGCATTTTGAAAAGCACAAAATGTGTCTTGATTTATTTGAGAAAACGGTGAGGACGCAAAACCTGAATCTACAGTATTTGCAAGATTGTGGTCTGTCATTTCGAAATCCTGAGGCGAGCTGTTGACGACCGATCGATCGATAATGATTCCCTGTTCACTACATGTTTCACTGTCTACACCATTATTTGCCGCCCGCTCCATTTCCCTATGCACAGTTACCAAATTACTACTTTGAATGTCTGTTAATTCATTACGCAATGGTGCTGGTAAGCTACGCTCGTCGTCACTATTATTTCTCAGTTTACTTTGGAGCCTAGTGTTACGTTTTTCACACACCATTATTGTCACAATATTTCACACTATAACACAGAAAAGCACAATTTGAAGAGCAAAATAAGAAAACACATTAACATACCATCGAAAATAATATCTCGTTAATTGCAAGCGCAGCTGCGAAATACTTGCTGCAAATCTACATGCATGCCACAACTGTTTTACTGTACAACAATCGAAAACTACAACCACAAAGGAAATTCTCTCTATAATTACACGCTAGCAATAAACAAAAGCTACACTAATTACACAAACTACAAGTAAAAATCAGAAGATTCCAGTGAGGTACATTGGCAGGGTCGCCATATGAAACTTCCCTTAGAACAATTATACATGACTGTGCTTAAACTGACACACAATATTTTTAGCGCAACGCAATCTGACTTTCAAAAATCCCTACAAAAGAATGGCCCTGACTAACATTAACCTATACGTTTCACAAATCGCTTACCTCACAAAAGCCTTGGTTACTCGAACTACTGCAATACAGTGAGCGCCACTACTGCCAGCTAAATAAAAGATTCAAACTACTGAAGGCACTAACTACTGATAGGCATAGTTAGCAAATGAAAGATTTTGATAGAGAACAAACAATGTATTTACCTTAATAGTGTTCAAAAGTTATAATATATATAGTAGTTCAATACATCCAGTCTTACAAATTTCAAAACTCCGCCATTTCTCTCCACACATCCACCACTGCTGGCGGCTCACCTCCAACTGTGCAACGCTACGCAGTGTGCACATCCATCTGCCCAACACTACAATGGCAGACAAAAATGCAATCTAACCACAGACTGCGCACAGCACAGCCAGTGATTTTTCATACAGAGCGCTAAGTGGTCTTACCAATAAGAAAACCAAAACAGCCTACTTACTACGCGACCTGCGCCACCGACTGGATGTGACGTACAGGGAGTTGCTGTATCTTCACCTAACTATAGCAGCTCCCTTGACCACTTGAGACTGGGACCAGGTTGATGGTGCCTCCTGGTCTCTAGCAGAATGCACCAGCAAGAAGTCAATGGCACGCCAACTAGCCAAGTTTGAGCGCCTCGACAACAAGGTGCAACAGACTGGGGACACACGCACGGTGGTCGATCTAAGTGACAAGCAGCTCGATGAGGCCACCTTAAAAGTACTCAGCAAGGGCCTCAATTTCGCAGTGACCCCTATAAACGTTCCTGTCACAGCCTTTGTCAGTGCAGTTGAGCAAGTGGCCAATAAGCTACCTTCTAGTGTGGCCGAAGAGAGACCTGCAGGGCGCTCACCAAGACCAAGCCACCAAAATCCAACATTTCAGGTGATGAAAGGGTAGCACTGAGGTGGCTCCGGGAGGATGACAGCATTGTGGTGTTGCCTGCACACAAGGGGAACTCCACAATCATCCTAAAGAAAACAGAATATGACAGAAAGGTGAAACAACTTCTGGAGGATCCTGCATACAGGTCAATAGCTAGCGACCCTACAGAGAAAGTGGACAAAAAGACCAGGGCTCTGTTGAAGGAGACGGGCCTGCCTGAACAAGTCATCAAGAAGATGCGTCCCAAAGCGCCAGCACCACCTAGACTTTATGGACTCCCCAAGGTTCACAAGGATGGGGTTCCACTGCGACCTATTGTCAGCAATATTGGCGCAGCAACTTACCCTACTGTGAAATACCTGAAGATTATGTTGACACCACATGTGGGTAAATGTGCACATCACATCCGGAACTCAGAGGATTTCCTGCAACGACTGGGCCAGCAACACATCACAGACACAGACATCATGGTTAGTTTAGAAGTGGTGTCTCTCTTCACACGTGTACCACTGAAGGAGTCACTTGAGCTAATTGGAGAGAATATCGATGGGCTCTTCTTGACCTATTGAGGCATGTACTGACCTCGACGTACTTCCTATATGGGGGTCAGTTTTACGAACATACAGAAGGGGTGGTGATGGGCAGCCCTCGATCACCAGTGGTGGCCAACCTATTTATGGAAAGATTTGAAGAGGAGGCACTCTCTTCAGCCACATATCAACCCAAGTGCTTTTTTAGGTATGTGGATGATACCTTTGTCATCTGGCCCCATGGTAGAGAGAAGTTAGATGAGTTCCCGCTACATCTGAACTCTTGCCATCCGAACATTCAGTTCACAATGGAAATGGAGAAGGATTGACTACTTCCGTTCTTGGATGTTCTGGTGAAGAGAAAGGCAGATGGCACATTTGGACATAGTGTGTACCGCAAACCTACGCACACTGACTTATACCTACAAGCCAGCAGTTGCCACCATCCGGCACAGAAGAATGGAGTGCTCAAAACACTGGTCCACAGAGCACAAACTCTGTCAGATCCTGATAGTCTGGCCACAGAAATAGAACACTTACAATCAGTGTTCAGCAGGAATGGGTACTCCTCTAGAGATATCCAGAAGGCACTTCAACCTGCCCACTGGCCAAAGGATCCAGAAGAAGAACCAGAAGAGGCAAAGAAGATGGCATACCTGCCATATGCCGGACCTATCTCTCTCAAGATCAGCAGGATTCTCCAGAAATATTACATGAAGAGCATATTTTGCCCACCCACCAAAATTGGGGCTATACTGGGAAATGTAAAAGATGACCTGGGGCTACGCAAGCCAGGTATTTACAATATACCATGCCAGTGTGGGATGTCATACATTGGCCAGACCACCAGAACTGTGGACATCAGGTGTAAAGAACACCAGAGACATACCAGACTCAGGCAGGCAACTAAATCTGCCAAAGCAGAGCATTGTCTGGAACTTGGTCATTCAATGGATTACAATGACACCAAGATTGTGACACAGACCTCAAGATTTTGGCACAGTGTCATTAAAGAAGTCATTGAGATTAAGGTCACAGACAATCTAATCAACCGTGACTCAGGATACCAAATCAGCACTGCCTGGAATCCAGCGCTTGAGCTTGTGAAAACTCAACGCAGGACACTCCGGGATTCTGCAAGAAATAGAAGTGGAGACCGAGAGAACAGCCGCGAGACAAGGTGTCGGACATTAGAGACCAGGTCTGACATACCCCAGATCATGTACTCGACTTCAGAAGACGGCCAGGCAGGGCGCGGACGGCAGAGGAAACACCGGCGACCAGAGACGGACAATGTAGCCGCGTCTGGCGGGCGCGGACCACAGATGGAACACTCGACTCGGCGCGGACCGATTAGGGAACGTCCAGCTCCTCCCAGGCATAAATACTGGACTCGATCGACCCAAGGACCAGTCTCAGGTAGCACCTGAAGAAGACAACGAGGCACGCTGTTGAAATATCGTGTGAGAACGACGCGAACATCCGGCTGGATTCCCGAATATCCAAGATGAAGTATAATTTGTTATTTAGGATGACCGGGATTTACAAAACACCTTGTAAGTGTGGTATGGCTTACGTAGGACAGACACAGGCACTGTGAAGGAACGCTTCATTGAATATCAACGTTGCATTCGTCTTTTTGCAACCAAGCATATCCGCTACTGTCGAACACTGTGCTTCCACTAGACATTCAATGGAGTGTGATAGAAGTATGGTTCTGATCACAGCAACATTTATTTGGGACTCCATTATTAAGGAATTGGCGGAAATATGCCTGGGGGAAAATCTGACGAACCGTGTTAGCGGCTACCAGTTCGACAGTGCGTGGAACTCCATTACCTCAATGACAGAGTGCGCATTCGACCGCGGCGAGCGGTAACGCAGAGGATAGCTGAGTTCCACGGTTCCACTAGCGAGGGCGCTGCCGCCGGGAATAGTTGTCCGTCTGTAACCTCGAATTTTGACGCATGCGTGGAACACTCGCAGCTCGCTATAAATGGCACCACGGAGGGAGAATTCATCGGCTGTCCTCCTCCTCCGTGAATCACGCCGCCTCTATCGCTCCTTCCTGCGCACTCGTAACAGGGATACACTCCAACGCCACCGGCAAATCCAGCGACACATACGGAACCTTATTACAGCAATGAAACGCCGACACTGGCGCCAGACCTGCACATGACTCAACGCCACCCTCCCTATCAACTCCTCCAAGTACTGGTCCGCCTTCCATCTCCTTACTGGTTCCCTTTCCGCTCCCCACTAGCTCCTTCTCCATTACGTTCGCCCACTTCCTGACAACCTCAGTAAGGCCATCCACTTCGCTTCCCACCTTTCCGAGGTCTTCTCCATCCCAGATGATCCCCACTTTGATTATTCTCTTTTCCCCACCGTCACGGAACGTGCCAATAACTCAGTCACTCCATTTACTTCTAGTCTCCAGTACTTGGGGCAGTTGCCCTCCTCCGACATAAACACTCCCATCACAGCGCAAGACATTAAACTTATCCTCCGGTCCAAATGCAACATGGCCCCTGGTCACGACTGTGGGGATTGCATCCTTCTACCATCCTCCATACCTACAAATCCCTCATCCATCCTATCCTCTGTTATGCCAGCATTGCCTGGATCTCCGCCCCCACCCGCATTTACAAGACCCTCCAAATCTTTGACCACCATGCACTCCGCCTTGCCTTCTGTATCCGCCTTCCTTCCCCCACATGGCTACTGTTTGAACTGATCCCTTTCCCCCACCTCCTCCTGTTCCTCCAACATCTCCGCATCCTTTACATTGTCCGCAGGTTTGATCCCCCCACCCTCTGGTTTCCTCCTTCCTCTCCACCCCCACTCGTTGTGGCATATATATCGCTGTATCCGTCCCTCTCTCCAACTCCACACCTTCCATCTCCTTCATCAGGGCAATTTCCAGCGCCTCCCCCTCCACAGATGATGAACTTTGCCGTGACATCTACCCTTCCTTCCAACTATAACCTGGCCTTGTTCCCCCCCCCCTCCCTAGGGCCCTCTTTTTCCTCTCTCCTCCTTCTCCCAGAGCGGATCCCCCCCCCCCCCCCGAGACCCTGCAGCCCATACTTGCCTCTTTCCTTCCCATATCCCTCCCTACATGGCAGATCCTCTGTTTTGATCATCGTCAGTGTGCCACATCAGTGTTGTGTTGTTTCTACTGTGTGTCAAGAGGTGTTATTCTAATTGTGTGTTGCCTTGAGGTTCGCTGTCAGTATTTGTTATGTGCTATGCCATCCGTCAATACTTTTTATGCTCCGGTCATACTGTGCCTTGTGTGCTTTTAATTGTCACAGTGTGTGGCTTTTTGTGTGTGCTACTTTTTTACAGTTTTTTATCTCCATTTCACAGTCGCCCCCTTTTTTTGTCTATTGCCCTCCATGATGTTCCCCCTTTTTTTATATTTATGTTCACCATATTGTCTCCTTTGTATATTTTTCACTGTCTTCTATTGTTTGTTCTATGTCTTTCGGCTGAAGGACAGCGCATATGCTGTTGTCAGCCTGCTCCGATGGGGAATTGAAATACAATAAAGAAAAAAAAGGAGTCTTCATCAGTCTTCGATGGCTCACCTGAAATTGACCGACTGGTGTACAGTTGAAATGTTATGCACTGACTTTAACATTTACCGCGACGGGAAAATTTTAAAATTCACATCGGTATCATCTTTGTTTTTTTTGTCTAGTACTATAATCATTTGTGCTGCTAATATCATGCACATCAACAAGGCAAATCCAATCACGTTAACACCCTTCGATATCTGAAAACTAGTCCCGGAGAAATTAAAATAGACTGAAGCGCCAAAGATACTGGTACAAGTAAGCGTATTCATATACAGAGATATGTAAACAGGCAGAATACTTTTCTGCGGTCGGCAACGATTATATAAGACAACAAGTGTCTGGCACGCACCCATCCATAACACGGATTCCTACACCTTTTTCCCCTCCGCCGGTGTGCCCCAAGGTTCCGTCCTCTCCCCTCTTCTGTACCTTTTGTATATGGCGGTCATGCCGCCGCCTTCACCCCCCATCCACCTTCTCCAGTACGCCAATGACACCGCCTTCCTTGCCCTCGCTCCCACCCTGCAGCGCTCCCAAAACCTTCTCCAATCCCATCTTGACCGTTTCACCGCTTGGTGCAACCAGTGGTCGCTGAAGATCAATCCGTCCAAGACCCATGCGATCATTGTAGGCAGAACCACCCCTTCTTCCCGTCTCCTCCACTTCTATGTCAGCATCTATGGCCGTCATATCGCCCTCACCCCCACCCTTAAATACCTTGACGTCACCTTTGACCGTCGCCTCTCCAGACAATCCAAGCCAAAGCACGCTCCCGACTCTGTCTCCTCAAGCTCGTTTCTGGCCACACATGGGGTCTGGACCCCTCCACCATCCTCCACACTTATAAATCCGTCATCCGCCCTATCCTCTGCTACGCCCACCGTGCCTGGATCTCCGCCCCTCCTACCATTGACCATTCCCTTCAAATCCTCGAATGTCATGCTCTCCGTCTCGCGTATCGCATCCGTCTCCCCTCCCTCATGCGGATCCTGTACAACCTTATTCCGTTCCCACACCTTCCCCTCACCTGCTTGTCTCTCCCATCCTCTCCCACCCCCATCAGCTGCCGCGCCTGTATTCCCACGTCCCATCTGCTCTCCACTCTCCTTACCCTCTCCCAAGGCGGCTTCCACCAGCTCCCCCTGCCTGATGACGCCCTCATCCCCTCCATCTACCCTTCCTATCAACTTTGATCCTCCTCTTCCACTTCCTGTGTTGTTTTCCTCAGGGCACCCTCTCTCCCTTCTCTCCCTCCTCCCCCCTCCTAACCCTGGGCTTCCCCTACCCCCCATACCTGCTTTCCTCCCCCCATCTCCTCTGCCACTGGCATCTCCGCTCTCCCCCCTCCCTGCTCCACAACCTTTTTCACTTCGTTACCGTCGCTCGCCCACGCCAACGCCACTACCCCAACGCCATGGCTGGACGCAAGGGAAAGCAACTCGCAGCCGCACTTGAGCTTCTCATCAACGAGATGGGGAGCAACAGCGGCCGCCGACGACAGCCGAAGCGTACTCAGCGGAAACCCAAGGATGTGCAATGCTACAGATGCCAGCAACTGCGAGTGTTTGCAAGAACGCCGTCGCGTGCTTGAAGTGCGCGGCGGCACACGACACTCGCAGTTGCACCATCCACTTCGGGTGCCCAGTATATGCGCAAACTGCGGCGGTTCACACGGCGCCAACTCGCATAGCTGCGGCTGTCTCAAGGTGTTTCGCCGCGACACGCCCTGCGGCCGTGTCTGGTGCCACGACGGCCGCCCCGCCCACCAGCTCTGGCGAGGGGTGCGAGCCGCGTCGACTCGAAGCCGCCACTGACGACGCCATGACCGGCTTCCAAGCCGCCTTTGCGGCCGAACGGGTCGCGCTTAAAGCCGTCGGCACACGGACTGTGCATCCGAACGTTGAGCGTTGAGAGTGCCGAGTTTTAGCGTGTAATAGCACGTTCGGTAATCTTTCCGAACGTGGAGAGCGATATCTGGCATGTCAGATAATCTGAGCGTGCGTCTGAACGTTGACCAATGAGATGGCACAACGCCTCCTACGTCACACACACGCCGTCTCCCTTCAGTACAGAGTTACGTGGCGCCATATTGGCATTCATTTCAAGCCTATATGTACATATGCCGTTTCTGAGCACCAGCAAATTGAGAATCACTGGAAAACCCGTTGTTGTGTGATTCGTTCCAATAAAATAATGAGAAAAATCATATTCGTGGCAAAAGAATTGTTGTAACTTGCGTATTATGAGAGTAGGCTATTTGAAGGCAGCGACACACTGAAGATCCACCCAAAACGCATTTTTCTTGGTACAATTTATTATAATTAAATTTCAATTAGTAACATAATTATCTACTATTAATGTTTTCCAAAAGGCGTAGCATACTATGATTACTTATCTGGGTCTGATGTTGGTGTAGCGTAATGAGTAGCGTGTCTGTCCCATAATTATCTTTTGTTGTGGTGTAGCGTAATGAGTAGCGTCTCTGTCCCATAATTATCTTTTGTTGTGGTGTAGCGTAATGAGTAGCGTCTCTGTCCCATAATTATCTTTTGTTGTGGTGTAGCGTAATGAGTAGCGTCTCTGTCCCATAATTATCTTTTGTTGTGGTGTAGCGTAATGAGTAGCGTCTCTGTCCCATAATTATCTTTTGTTGTGGTGTAGCGTAATGAGTAGCGTCTCTGTCCCATAATTATCTTTTGTTGTGGTGTAGCGTAATGAGTAGCGTCTCTGTCCAATAATTAGCTTTTGTCGAGGCGGTGGTTCGCATCTTAACATTTCCAAATTTTTTTTCAAACATTCGCGTTTTTGTTAGGTACTGATACTTTATTATTAGTTTACTATAAGTATATGCTATAATATTTGATGTTATGTAAATATAAGTTTACCTTTTTTTTTAGGGGTGACGTTGTTCGATTGGCTTAATCTACAGGACAGCTTGCGCTGCTTGTATAAAGATATTTTGCACCTTTTTCTTTTAAGCTTCGTAATTCACATGTTGCAGAGATTCTGCTACTGGGTAGGAACAGTGATCAAGTAAGACTGACCTTGGGGTTTTACTAAAGTGTGGGAATGATGAAATAATGTTTATATTATGCAGTGAAGTATTCCAAATTTGTACCGCACTGTTTGTAATGGAACTTTTATAAGCCTGTGTCCTTATTGATTGGACATGGTACTTTCCTTTTCGTGGACGATGGAGGAAATGTGCGTTTTTATAGAGCTAACGTGGTAATTTCACGCCCACCCGTTGACTAAACAGTGTGATTTACGAACTAGAAACATCCCTCAAACTGCCGCTGGAGTGCGTTGCGATCGCGTATATTACGTTGGGACCCACCTTACCGTATGCACAAGTCGCATCGTTCCTGAGTGTTCAGCGGCGCGTTGAACTTGGCACGCTCAACGTAAACGTTCGACAGCACGGTCCGTGTGTCGATGGCTTAAGGAAGAGCTCGTAGCAGTCCATCGTCAGCTCCAGCAGCTGCGTGAGAAGCTGCGAGTTCTCAAGAAGAAGGTGTCCGCTCCCACGCCTGCCTCCCCTGCGTGGCGCCCCTTGGGGGTGGACGCCGCCACGCAGACGCAGACGCCCATCACTTCGCCACCTTCAGGATTACGAGTGGGGATGGACGACGAGTCACCTGGACTGCCTCTCCCTGTGGCGGCAGTCCCACGAACAAGGGAGAAGGCGCCGCCAGTCACCCCCCACGTCGAGAAAGGGACTTTCGAGGAGGAGGAGCTGTGCTGTGCCTGCCACTCCCAGATGAGCGCAGTATGCAGCCCTTCCTGAACAAGATCGCGGCGTTCATTGCGGATGGGTGGTACCCTCATAGGGACAACCCACATTCCTTTACGCCGCCAAACGTGCCCAAACCTCCACTTCCCCACCGCCCGTGCAACCTCCGCCACACTCGTGGACTGCTGCACGAGGTGGTGTCTCGGAAGGAGCTACGAGCTATCAACGCCCTCCCCATCTTCACCCCCGACGACTGGGAGGACATCTACCAGGTCGCCGAGAAGTGGCTGAAGGAGGAGTGGCGTTCCGGCAGAAGGAAACCTGCCCCAGAGGACGCAGCCATCATAGCTTGCTTCGAAAATCTTCGGAAGTAGCCTGAGAACCATCCGTACCAGAGGCCATCGTTACCATCATTGCGCCGGCCAGAGTGGCCGAGCGGTTTTAGGCGCTACAGTCTGGAACCGCGCGACCGCTACGGTCGCAGGTTCGAATCCTACGTCGGGCATGGATGTGTGTGATGTCCTTAGGTTAGGTAGGTTTAAGTAGTTCTAAGTTCTAGGGGACTGATGACCTCAGAAGTTAAGTCCCATAGTGCTCAGAGCCATTTGAACCATTTTGAACCATCATTGCCTACCATGAAGGAACATAGAGTCCTACACCATCGGACTCGATGCTCAGTCCGTGCTATAAGTGAGTGAGTGAGTGAGTGAGTGAGTGACGCAGTTGTTAGATCGGTTACGGCTGCTACAATGGCAGGTTATGAAGATTTAAGTGAGTTTCAACGTGGTGTTACAGTCGGTGCAGGACGATGGGTCACAACATCTCCGAGGTAGCGGTGAAGTGGGGATTTTCAGGTACAACCGTTTCACGAGTGTAACGTGAACATCAGGAATCCGGTAAAACATCAAATCTCCGACATCGCTGGGGTCGGAAAAGGATCCTGCATGCAGGAACGGAACCAACGACGACTGAAGAGAATCGTTCAACGTGAAAGAAGTGCAACCCTTCCGCAAATTGCTGCAGATTTCAATGCTGGATCATCAACAAGTGCCAGCGTGCGAACCATTCAAAGAAACGTCATCGCTATGAAGTTTCGGAGCCGAAGGATCACTCGTGTACCCTTGATGACAGCACGACACAAAGCTTTACGCCTCTCCTGGGCCCGTCAACACCGACATTGGACTGTTGATGACTGGAAACATGTAGCCTGGTCGCACGAATCTCGTTTAAATTTTTATCGAGCGGATGGACTTGTACGGGTATGGAGACAACCTCATGAATCCATGGACTCTGCGTGTCAGCAAGGGACTGTTCAAGATGGCGAACGCTCTGTGGGGCGCGTGTAGTTGGAATGATATGAGACGCCTGATTCGTCTAGATTCTACATGTGACAGTTACGTAAGCACCCTGTCTGATGACCTGCATCCATTCCTGTCCATTATGTATTACGCAGGGTTTGGGAAATTCCAGCCTCAGAATGTGACATCCCACATGTCCAGAATTGCTACAGAGTGGCTCCAGGAACACTCTTCTGAGTTTAAACACTTTCACTGGGCACCAGTCCCCAGACATAAACATTATTGAGCATATCTGGGATGCCTTGCAACATGCTGTTTAGAAGAGATCACTACCCCCTCGTACTCTTATGGATTTATGGACAGCCCTGCAGGATTCATGGCGTCATTTCCCTCCAGCACTACTTCAGACATTAGTCGAGACCATGCCACGTCGTGTTGCGACATTTCGACGTGGTCGTGGTCGGGGGGGCCCTACACGATATTAGTCAGGTGTACCAGTTTCTTTGGCTATTCAGTGTATTAGAACATTGGTTTATTTGTTTTGTTCATCAAACGGATCGCTGTAGTATACAGAAGTTATTTCTACGTGGAACGATTGCATTCGATTGATGAGGCGCTTTAACTTGTCGCCGCTAAATAGGCCTAATGAACAATTCATAGCAGTTATGAAAATTTTTGGCTTGAAACCGACACTAATCATACTTGACAATGTAGGAAAAGGTAAATCGTTACTTGCCATATAGAAGATTTTTTTATAGACGTATAGTCCCGCAAAGAAGACACGTTAAGCTGTAGACAAACGCAATTAAAAGGCACTTACATAAAGCTTTCGGCCACAGGCAAAAGAGAGGCACACATCACTCAGACACAGCGAGCACACCTCACGGGCACATGACCACAAACTCCGGCAACTTGGTCTAGAATGCTGACGTCTTGTGTATGAATGGTGTACGCTTCTCTTTTGCTGATGAAGGCTTTGGCCGAAAGCTTTATGTAAGTGTCTTTTAATTGTGTCTGTCTGAAAATTAACATGTCTGCTTTACGGTAAGTACCAATGTATCTTTTCCTGCATTGTTGATATTCCCACCCTGAGTTCCCATTGTATAATCACACTTGGTTAAATGTGGTTGAACCAATACAATAACTGAGAGGCAAAGAACACACCGACTAAAGAAGAACTATCGGTTAACTATATTAACAATTATGCTTTTGTTTCTGGAAGATTGGTGAATAATACAAAAAAATGGTTCAAATTGCTCTGAGCGCTATGGGACTCAACTGCTGTGGTCATCAGTCCCCTAGAACTTAGAGCTACTTAAACCTAACTAACCTAAGGACATCACACACAACCATGCCCGAGGCAGGATTCGAACCTGCGACCGTAGCAGTCGCACGGTTCCAGACTGTGCGCCTAGAACCGCGAGACCACCGCAGCCGGCTGAATAATACAAACTGAATGGATGAATAAAACAGGAAACTCCGTAGAAGATCATTAAACAATAAATTCGCATCAAATAAAATATTAGCATTTTGAGATGTACACTTACATTGAAAAACTACATCAGAAACAGCAGCGAAAAAAATTACAAAAGAAAGTGTTCGTAAACCATTTCATAAAATTCTGTTTAAATCATAAAACTTTCAAAATGTGCACTGCTGCAAGCTTCATCAGTCGCTGGTTCGAGGATTTACTGGACAGACTGAAGAGATTCCTTTGGTATCGTTGCTCACTGTAATAGTGCAGTATCTTAAATCCTCTTATGATTCCGCAACCCATGCACAGCTTTCACCTGTGCGTTTTCCACAGAAGAAATATCCAGTCCCATTTGAAACGAATATGCAGACAAACTAATAACGCCTTCACGTTCTTGTTACCGACCAGGTCAGAGGTAGTTTGCCGTTGCGTTACTCCGACCGTAGTGGGGATGAATGATGAAAAATGAAGGTGACACAGCAACATCCAGTCATCTTCGGTGAGGTGAAAATCCACAACGCCGCCGGGAGCCGAACCCGGGATCCCGGGCTTTGGAAGCGAGAACTCTACCAAGAAACCACGAGCGCCACAATTCGAGGACATAGTCTTTCCAAACACCTTTGTACCTACAACTCAACTATTATCTTTACGTTCACTTTTTCATTTTCCATGAAGACGTAGAATACCATCTAATTTCTCTTGGTCTGTGAAAAACATTTTTTAAATTAATTAATTTATTTATTTATTTATTTTTAACGATCTGATTAGGGCCATAAGGCTCTGTCTTACATCGGACCAGGGTTTCAAACATACAGAATCTATTAAGTCATACTTTCCTAAGAAGTAACAATTTTAATATACCAACTACTATTAAAATAACTGTCTCAAAGTTGAAGTAGGAATAAACTATGAACTAGCAAAGTTAATGACGGAATTACTTGTGCGACTGCAGCTGCAACCACAAATAGTGATAACAGTAATAAAAGTAATGGCAACAATTACGATATTAATAACAATAATGATATTGGTAAATGTAAGAAGAATGAATACATCTACAAAATAGATGTTTTCTAAAATAGCGAGTTTTGGGGAAGGAAATGTACGGAATCTACATCGGTTAAGAATAGCCGGCCGCGGTGGCCGAGCGGTTCTAGGCGCTTCAGTCCAGAACCGCGCGACTGCTACGGTCGCAGGTTCGAATCCTGCTTCGGGCACGGATATGTGTGATTCCTTAGGTTAGTTAGGTTTACGTAGTTCTAAGTTCTAGGGGACTGATGACCTCAGATGTTAAGTCCCATAGTGCTCAGAGCCATTTGAACCATTTTTGTTAAGAATACTGGGAAATGTGGGAGGTCAGTTTGGAAAGAGGGCACATGGGTAACGAGTGTGTTCAGGGACAACGATGTCTTATAATTGAAATAAATTGTTGTAGCTGCGCCATAAGTTGCATTGAGAAGTATCTTATTTCTTTATTTCTTGATGGAGATTAGTTTCAGACATCTCTTTCCATTTTCAAATTACCGGTGTCGTGAGTGTGACAAATACAGGCAATAGCCTATGTACAAATCTCCTACTGCAGTGATGATCAAAGCGACCTACGACGCTAGCACACGCAGCTATAGTCCCCCGTTTCTGCACACCCTGAGTGTGCAGCACACTCGGAAATAAAGACCTCCACACTCGGCACAGTCTATTGATCACTGATGTCATAGACACGCTCGCGTTGTGGTTCGTTGCTGATTAACACGCAAGCATGAAAGGCGCACGCATTTCGAATAGTCGATTTTGACCAGAAAGTCCCTCATGTAAATGGGGCTTACACCACCGATCTTCCGAAGTGGCTCTGTGGAGCGACGTGACGTTCTTTTGTCAAATACTTGTGATCGGCCTGTCCGGTGGGTAACTCCATTGAAAAATACCGTCTCTGTTATACTGAAGATCCACGGCAGACGCCGGGGTCCGCGTAAACCCAAATTCCACAATTGCACCGGTTATTATCCCACGCACAAAGTCGGCTGAATCGCAACGTGCTGCCGTGTTTACTACACTGCTGTCTATGACAGACTTCTCAGATAATGTGTTTACGCTCTCGCCGCACGTCCCACCTAACCTAACATTCGGGTGACGTACAAGGCACAGCTTCAAATTAGACAACGTGTTACGCGACTTTTCACCGCGCAATTAAAAAAAAATAAAGATTTTGTATTTGCCGTTGGTTTCTTCTAGTTTGTGCAAAAATTCTCTTTCGTTTTGAAGGTGCTGTGTCGCGCACGAAAATCATCGGTCCGCCTGAAGCTTACGTGAAATGCTTCTGGTGTGAATGTTGTGTAGAAACGACCATGAATCAGGCCCTTCTTTTGACTTCTTCAACGGCTGTTTCTTCCTCTAAATGCCACGCAAGACCTCCTGCTTGGACCACAATCTCATCGATTGTTTAAAATTGAATTTCTTATGATGAAAAGAGCACTGTAAAGCAAAGTTATCACGAATAATATAAAAAGTATCAAAGACGACCATGAAATACTTAATTTTTCACATGTAAAATCCTCTGGTAAAGGCAACACAGTTGCGATTCAGGGCAAATTGAGAGAAATGGAACATAAAGTACTTCCTGAGATGCAAGGCAAAATAGAGAATAAAGTAAAACAAAAAGTCGAAATTTGGTGTGTACCAGAAAGAAAGGTATTATTCATGTAAAGGACATAGTAAATTTCGCTAATGCATATAAATTCCATCATTTATCTGGTAAAGGAACTATACACCCAGTAGCCTTCATTAGATAGTTTGAAAGCATCATTCCTGAAAACATGACTTAATAACAAAAAATCGAATTCGTGGCCAGAAGGTCAAAAGGAAAAGCTAAATCATGCGGAACAGCGGTCAGTAACACATGCAAAACGTACAAAGAATTTGTTCAAGCATTCTTGAATCAAGACTGATCTTGGAGCACGCAAAACAACGAGAGGTGAAGTATTTGTAGACAGAAAGTTTGATAGTGAAAATGCTATTAGAGTGCAGATGGACAGAAGTAAGGTACTAGAAGATCCCTTACCGAAGTTCAATGGCGTCAAGATATCAATAAATATAGTCTTGACAGCCAGATTCTCTCAGAGGCCGCTAGCAGAAAATGGTCAAATGTCTACTGTATTCGTCTATGGCAGACAAAGTAATCACTTCAGTAATCAGGTAGATTACGTGGTTGAACTTGAGAAATTTTTGAATGAAGGGCCTCGTTCAGCCACGGTAATACTGCCAGAAAAATCTAAGTCAGAGACAAGAAAAAATATGAATACTAACCTCAGGGGCAATAACGTTCTTTGTATTGCTAGGTAATAGGTGATTTCCAGCAGCCCGAGTTAAATGACAACATACTTCATCTTCTTATCCTGCTTTTAGTTCTTCACCTTCTTTCATTCAGAACTAAATCTGTTTTCTTTAACAGTTCTCACTATCAAGGCTAAGATGAGCAAATTTTCTTACAGTGAACGTGATAGCAAAAAAAAAAAAAAAAAAAAAAAAAAAAAAAAAAAAAAAAAAAAACAAGATATGACACAAACCAAGTAACCCAGGAGAATAAACAAGTACATAACCTGGGTGAAAAACAGACAATTACTGGAATTACGTGGACAGGCCTGAGTATACGCATATAGGATTACAGATACACCAGCAAGAAAAAACAGTATATAGTTACAAGAAGACACAACGACCATATTAACGCACATGACAAATATAAGGTATGTATTGGGACAACTTTTAGGTATTTACAACAACGATACATAAACCTTTAAAGATTAGAAAAGCAAGAGATAACACAGATGAAATAATGCATAAAAATAAGCTGAAGACTGCAGAAGAAAGGGTGATGCTAAATGAGGTAAGTGAATATGAAAATATACCATAGCAGAAATTCTGGAGGCAAAAAAAAAAAAGAAAAAAATGGAAACAACTAAATGCTGTCTTGATATGACGTACAAATTGTGTCAACATAGACATATCGTTACTTTTTAGTATGAATTGAAACGTCGACGATTTTTCCACTGCAATGATTTATGGTACACTGATAGGCTAGGAATTGTCCTGCCAAAGAGGTTATGGTTATCAGCCGACAGAAAATCCTTCCAATCATTTACAAAGACAGGAAAGAGGTAAACTGCGAGTTATAGAATAGGCGACAGAAAAGTGGGCCAATTGTGTACATAGAAAGGGAAAGCTAAAGTATTGTTACTGAGCGACAGGAAAGTCGGCCAGTCATTTATGAAGAGTGAGGGAGGAAACGCAAAAGGTCACATGTAAGTCTGCCATTAAGTAGTATTTATGAGCAAAGTGGTTTACGCCAACTATTTTATTAAGTACAACGGAGTAGACACATTGTCGACATAAGACCCAACAGTGACGTGGAAATCTCATAAAACATAAACTTAGAAAATAAGGTTTAGACAGAAGGCCACGTAATATGAAGTATAGACAGTAATAACACACACTGGTTTTAAATATGGAAGGAATGTGAAATAAACGTCTAGCTAAGAATAAGGTAATTGGCCCCTACATTATACAAACTGACATACCGTTCGTATATGAAAGTCAGTAGAAAACACACAGTCATTACATAAATAGAGTTCCACTAGTACTTTTTGTAGCAACAGTGACACTAAAATGTAGAAGGAATGATGCCTCATAAAGAGGAATGATGCCTCATAAAGGGGAATGAAGCAACGATTTTATAAATGAGTTTTTGTGCACTATGTTCGAAACAAGATTCTAAAAGGTTCTCTCGATATGTCTGTGAATCACAATTGTAAGCCTCCGTAGATGAGATTTAAAGAGCATAGCACTTGACGCCGTCTAGCGGCGTGAGTTATTTGTGAACCGGGTCATTAGTAACAGATGGTGCGAACAAGCACAGACCTGTTGAAGAGTGCGAACGGTAATGCCCCAGCTGTATGTAACTACAGCTATGATCAAAACAAAATTTCTGATGAACCACTGTCGTAAACAGTGATATTGACTATAAACATCCAAAATCAAAACAATATATTACTGTCATGTATTTATGTTGTAATAGTGTATGGAAACATCTTACTTAAAATTTGTTTAAAATTATTAGGAAACTAATTTAAAGCATTTTGTATTGTTTCATTGAATTGTACTGGAGCTGTGTGCTGAGGCTGGAGATGGGAGAATCGGCTGGCAGTTGTGGAACTCAACACCAGTTTGGAAGTCGGCAGTTTCACAAAGAAAGATCACATCATGGACAGCAAAATCTTGTGTTGTTTTATTTGTAACCATTTGAAGTGGACGTCTTTACATTCAAATATAGTTAAGTGCAGGACGCCATGGTGAGGAAAAGTGTAAAGTTTAAAGAACGTTTCATCGAATTTAATGGACCGCAGTGCGCCGATAGTAGTTTAACAGCATTATAAAATTTTGTGACTGAAACTTGACTAGGAGATAGCGGACTGCTATAGAGTATTCTAGCAGAAATGAAGGATTGTAACTAAAAAAAAAAAAGACTGTCAATAACAAAAAGTGGAGAATGATGCTACTTTGAAAATCGTCACTATTTAAACAATGATGTAATTAGTACAGAAAGAGTAACTAAAGAGTAATGATTTTGGGATATAAGGTATTACACGAATTTATTGAGGGTAACAACCAGTTTTTTCTAATTACAAACTAGTTAAGTTTATGATTACATATGATGATTAATAATCTGAGAATGAGAAAATATGAAGTAGACTGTATTTTTGAAAAACGGTAACAGAATACAAGTACAGTGTGAAACGTCCCCTTAGAAAAATTAGTGAATTACTGTGCTGGTAATCCTCTTACGTTATTTGATTTTCAAACAGCTGAGCCAAGTGAGGTATCCACAGCAAAGGGTCGACATATGAAACGTCCCCTTATAAAAATTTATGAATGACTGTGCTGATAAACCTCTTACATTATTTGCTTTTCAAACAGCTGAGCAAAACTGAATGTACTCAGAAATTTCTCTCTTTACTTATTCAGACCGTCACTGAACTGACACACAATATTTTTTGCGCAACGCAATCTGACTTTCAATAATCCCTACAAAAGAATGGCCCTGATTAACAATAACCTATACCTTTCATGAATCACTTAAAAATGACTCTGAGCACTATGCGACTTAACTTCTGAGGTCATCAGTCGCCTAGAACTTAGAACTAATTAAACCTAACTAACCTAAGGACATCACACACATCCATGCCCGAGGCAGGATTCGAACCTGCGACTGTAGCGGTCGCTCGGTTCCAGACTGTAGCGCCTAGAACCGCGCGGCCACTCCGGCCGGCTCAATCACTTACCTCACAAAAATATTCAGTACTCGAACTACTGCAATACAGCGAGTGCCAATGCTGCCAGCTAAATAAAAGATTCTAACTACTGAAGTCACTAACTACTGATTGGCATGGTTAGCAAATGAAAGGTTTTGATAAAGAACAAACAATGTATTTACCTTAATAGTGTTCAAAAGTCATAGTATATATATCAGTTCATGACATCCAGTCTTACAAATTTACTGTCTCTGATGGACACAGGTCCAGATCATCCGCTCTCAAAACTCTGCCGCATCTCTTCCCACATCCACCACTGCTGGCGGCTCACCTCCAACTGCACAACGCTACGCGCTGTTCACATCCAACTGCCCAACACTACAATAGCAAACAACAATGCAAACCAGCCACAGACTGCACACAGCACAGCCAGTGATTTTCATACATAGCGCTACGTGTTGTTACCAATAAAAAAAACCTAACCAGCCTACTTACAAGTGGAATGATATGGCTCTTGAGAGATGATAACTAAAAATTTACAAAATTGGAATAAAAATTTGTTTATTTCCAAAATTAATTGTCTGTGAGAACATCCCAATTTTCGAAATCTCAGAAGGAGGGGAAGGTGTAATATTTCTGGCTTTGCAGCCATCATATTTAGCTACTAGAAGCTCTTAGAGCAGTTGAGAAGGCAGCAGTGGCAAGATGAAGTAATGTGGTGTGAGGTACCGATGACAGATGATTTCTTGGTATGGTTATCGTAAGAAAGACCGCCTAAATTGTGCTCCTTCTCCGCAAATGGCTGCTGTGTTCGTAGGTTGGGTGCAGAAACTGATAATCTTCTGTTATTAATATTAGACAAACTAAACAGCGTATTTACTTACATTCCACTTTAAAGCATCTCTCAATAGCGTGCCATCCTTCCATTGTTTTACAAGTATTAATAACCAGCAGAACAATAAACAACTCCTAAACGAAAAGGCAGACGAGGCACTTCGTTGATCGGATCTCGCCTTAACTTAGATGGCGTGTGAAGTGGTTCGACTGTAAGATCAGAGCTAGTCCGCAGCCTCGGGAGTCAGACATGTTGTCTGCTGCGGTTGATGTCAGTTGAGGCTTTATTATCAATTTTGGATTATTTGGACTTGCAGTTGAGAACAGTGTGTTAGTAATTACGGAAACACACAGTTCATTATTTTGTTGAAGAATGGAAATTATTTGAGACTATAAAGTGGAATGCAGTTGCGCAGTTTCTCGTGTTTTGCTAATAAAAAGCGAGTGGCATCCCGTATAAACAAACTAATGGGAAATTTAATTATCTGGAAAATATTCGTCCCTCGCTAAGAGTTTATTACAGGCTCAAGATAACGGATTAACGACCTACGAGCTGTTTTTGGCGCAACTATAGAAGACTGCAGGTTGGTGAATATTTATTAGAACTTATGCATTCCACTCAGGGCGGTGGCAGTAAATAGGCACCTCGTGTGTACTGTAATCTTAGTACAAATGAGATCAGTGGCACGTCATCTTTGATAACACAGAGGAGGTATTAAGGACAGACATTTTCGAGGGAAGTGGTTTGTCACATACCCACGTATATATCTCCCCTTCTCTCTCCCTCTTCTTGCTATTTTGAAATACGACTACTACGAAGAGATAACCGGAAACAGAGAGAATAACCAAACTGTTTTCACACAGCAGTAAACGTCGACGAATTGTAGCATCTGCCTTGAGAGCTTTTAATGATGACTCTTGCATCAGTTGACGAAACATGCGGTAGAAAATTGTGCCTAAAACCACGGCTCCGAAAAGCCGTATGTCAACAAGGATGTTGTACCACAGACGCGGAGAGGGATTGATTGTTAAGTTCTCCAGTGTGGCTTATTATTTAGTTCTCCAGGGTGGCTTTTATTTACTCAGTTTCAGCAGAGCCACCGCAGGTTACGTCACACACCAGCAGCCTGCTGTGTTGTACGAAGTTTTTGCAAGTGAGACCTGTTGCTTGTTCTCGATTTCCAACTGCGAGATACGAATCACCTGATAATGTTTTTGAATGTGCCTCATGAATTCATTACTCTAAGCTTTATAATATGCATAATGAGAGATTGAAACGCATTCGTTCACTTGACGTTTGTCCAGAAAATTTGTTCAAACAAGAATATACTTTGAAAATTCGAGAATCCGTAGTAAATCTCTCTTACATGAGTGAACAAACAGCACCTGCATCTGGGCTGGTTAGTTTTACCAGTCCCTAATCCCATAATCTCCGTCCGTGTTTCAGTAAACTCTCTTGGGAACGGTAGAGGAACATTGTTTCTTTTAGAGAAGGAAGAAGTTGTTTAAGTGAACTGAATCGTGATGGTGGTGTATCTCTACGTAGGAGGTGATCGTGTGTTGATACTAAATACTCGTTAGCGTTCAATTTCTGGAGTAATACTGTACCATCATTTCTCATCATAAACAGACAAGAGGGATCTATGATTAACTGACCCCTTCCTGCATTCAAAAGGGACTGAGGCAAATTTCAGGATGGAATTAAATACACAAATAGGCCCTAAAATGAAACCACGACAACTGAAATTACAACACCAGGACACATGAGCACATTTCTCTAAAACAAAAAACAAAACAAAAGAATTACTCTTAGAAATATTTCTACAGCAGTTTCTTACATATGTCTAAGTTATAATAATGAGTCTTCTGTAAAGCTATTGCCAGACTTGAATAGTGGAGGAAATTCCCAGCTGAATGAAAAATACGCTAATTCAACAGAAATCTGAAAAAGACAGCTGAACACAAGAACATAACGGCCCCATTATGTGCCTAATTGTTTGTTTGCATGTGACTTATCCTCTGTAATGCCGGAATCACTTGCAAATTTCGTTTACTTGTGAGAAATGTGGAATAGCTGTGTGGTCTCAAAAATATATGTTACCTGTTTGGAGAACATGTCTGCTTGAAGAAGAGGTTAAAGCTATGCCGAGAAATAAATAAAAAATAACGCTTACTAAACACGATCATACGCCAGAGCCAAGAAACTAGTCCACAATATACAATCTTTAACATCAACTCGTCCTTGAAAAAGTCTGCAGTTAATGTATTCGAAAGAATACGGAGAAGAAAAGTGTCTTAGGTAACTTATTTCGTTGTAGAAGTACATACCACTAAGATGACCCTGGTGATAGACTATTTTAACCTCATAAGTCTTCACCGAGCGAGATGGCACAGTGATTTCTCAAAATTTCTTAAGGCTAATGCAAGGACGGTTCCATTGAAAGGGAACGGCCGACTTTCTTCACCCTTCTTTCCAGATCGGAGCTTGAGCTCCGTCTCCGATAGCATCATCGTCGACGTCGGGGGGACGTTAATCTTCCTTTTTAATTTCATACGTCATCCGACGATATACAACCTCAAAAAAAAAAAAAAAAAACGAATTTGCTCAGTCCTGCGTCTCCTTCATCCCAGTCACAAATAGAGAACTGTGTACAAGTAGAATGTAAGAACAGATGGACAGGAATAGCAGCAGTGACTAGAAATCCAGGCATAAAACAACACGTATCACAGACGTCCATCGTTCAGAAATAAGAGAGAGAAGGTGAACAGTGCTTAGGAAACTGGACTTGTATGTAGGATGAACAGATTTTACATCTCCGTCTGCTCATCATGATGCATATTTTCTGTGGTTTACCTAAATCAAATGATGCGAATGCTCTGATAATTTCTTCGAAACGTCCACAGTCAATAACGTCTCCTATATTTATTTAGTCTGAAGTAGTCGTCTGTTTCCAATGAGCACGATGTCGACAGATCTTACCTTTCTTCTTTCAGGAATGTAAACTGTTATCAGGTTAAATGATCTTGTCATTACAGTCCTTGCCCAGCCTTCTTGAACTCTCCACCATAATGGAGAGAGAAAGAAAGAGAGAACGGTCGCTAATGGAAGACTCCTGCACTACAGTGAAATACTCTGTAAGTAAAGTACATTTGTTAGTTACCTGAAGATTATTTTAAAAGTGCAGTGCTTTACTTTGAACGGTCAAATTGCAGACAGTATGCCATTACCTTCCTCCGACCGTTGGACTGACTTACACAGCCAGTTATACGGGCACCTACAGTTAAGCACGGGGTCTTAACTGTGGAGCAGCTCAGCATTTTTCAGATTATAAAATCATTCCAGAATGAGATTTTGACTCTGCAGCGGAGTGTGCGCTGATATGAATCATTGTCAGAAGTGAAGAAGGGGATGAGTGACATACAGGAATCCTGTGATTTCGTGCGTTTCAAATCTTAGACCCCACTGGGCCAAAATCTCCTGTGCTGGGAATTTCCCTGGGGAAGAAATATTTGAAAAGCCAAATAAACTCTTCTTGTGGTACAGAAATACCACGCGAAAATTACCTTCTTCGAAGTTAACGACAAATCATTGTGTAATCTACTATAGTCACGAAGTGAATGTAGATGTGAAATTGTTAGGTATAATAGATTTTAACAGAACAACCGTTCAGATTCATACATCGCTAAAACAAACAAATTAAAGAAATTAATTTCTTGCTTGAATTCGTTTATTTGGCAGCACTTTATTTCGAATAATTTTGAAACTGTCTTTAGCGATGCCGTCAGCAAGCCACCGAGCCACAACAATGGCCTCAAAACTCCCGCGAATGGACTAAGTCTCCTAGCAAGTACTTCATCTATATGTATGTATCCATTCAAGAAACTCGCTTGTACCTTCGTAACGTCCCGCTCCTACAGTTATTATCTACACAAGAGGGGTGACCTAAGTGTTGGAGGGGATAGGAGGGAACTGCAGAAATGTTTATCACTCGTTATCTTTCTCTCTTCTCCTCACTCAGTCACCAGTTACTGTTGTGGGATTGCATCATTTTACGTAACGGTCTCGGTCACGGTCACGAAGGTAATGAGGCATTCATGGAGTCACAGCTCCAATAATCATATTTCTTTATAGAAGATATTACTGCGCTAAGTATTCTATGCAAATATTCGTCTACCCATTCTTGGCATCGAGTGTTAAAGTGTGTCTTATAGTCAGAAGGTATGCATTTTCTTGGTATAAGAGAGACAACGTAATTTGCAGCGGGAAATGGTAGTACTTTACCATCTGTAGTCTACTTTACTCCAAATAGTATCCTGAAAACTCTCAAAAAATTCCAAACCTCTAGCTCAAGTACATCTTTTGTGCACAAAATAAACGTTTCAGAAAGTTGGACTCTCAGGAAATTCAATTCAAAGCTGTATTTGATCTAAGGAACATCTCTGTTGTTTCTAATACACTTCAGCTGCATAATCTTCTTGGTTTACATGTTCTTCATCTTCTCTCATCATTTCTTGTTTGTCCTTGTTATTCTTACCTGTTTAGTTGCCAAAGTCACACTTCTCAGCTTTGGAAACTCTCACGGAAACAACTGTCACCAATGATTGCCTCACACTGAACCTATAATATATTCCTAGCGACTCTAGACCTCCACACCAGTACTAAAACACATGTTTTGAGACATAATAACTTGCGTGAGTGACAAAAAAGAAAAAACTCGAACTATAGAAATTTTAATAAGAAAAACAAGCGAAACAACGCTCTAAAACCGAAGATATACAAGAGGAAACATAAGAAAGACTTGCACCAGGCGAACAGGTCTACCCGCCGGGGGGCGCTCGCCACACGACATTTCATTTCATTCGCAAAGCGTATCTCCTAACAGAGCTGCTAACTCAAGAAAACCGGCCGCTGTGACCGAGCGGTTCTAGGCTCTTCAGTTTGGAACCGCGCGACCGCTACTGTCGCAGGTTCGAATCCTGCCTCGGGCATGGATGTGTGTGATGTCCTTAGATTAGTTAGGTTTAAGTAGTTCTAAGTTCTAGGGGACTGACGACCTCAGATGTTAAGTCCCATAGTGCTCAGAGCCATATGAACCATTTTTGAACTCAAGAAATAGTTGTATAGTATATCTGTCCCGAATAGGAATCTAATGACATCATTTAAAGTGCGAAAGCAACAGGAACATTGGTTTGGCTGCACTTCGAGTAATCTTTAAGTTGATTTTAAAATAACTTCCTGATGACCTACTCACTTCTTTTTAACTACCATTTTGTTCAAAAAACTCTGAGCATATAACCGATTTTTTGAAGCCTATTTACAGGAAAATGACCTTAAGCATAGTATGGAGATCACTACCTACCCCCACCATACTCCGCAGTTGTACGTCTACATACATACTCCGCAGTCCACCATACGGTGCGTGGCGGAGGGTACCTCGTACCACAACTAGCATCTTCTCTCCCTGTTCCACTCCCAAACAGAACGAGGGAAAAATGACTGCCTATATGCCTCTGTACGAGCCCTAATCTCTCTTATCTTATCTTTGTGGTCTTTCCGCGAAATATAAGTTGGCGGCAGTAAAATTGTACCGCAGTCAGCCTCAAATGCTGGTTCTCTAAATTTCGCCAGGAGCGATTCACGAAAAGAACGCCTCCTTTCCTCTAGAGCCTCCCAACCGAGTTCCTGAAGCACTTCCGTAACACTCGCGTGATGATCAAACCTACCAGTAACAAATGTAGCAGCCCGCGTCTGAATTGCTTCTATGTCCTCCCTCAATCAGACCTGATAGGGATCCCAAACGCTCGAGCAGTACTCAAGAATAGGTCGTGTTAGTGTTTTATAAGCGGTCTCCTTTACAGATGAACCACATCTTCCCAAAATTCTACCAATAAACCGAACACGACTATCCGCCTTCTGCACAACTGCCATTACATGCTTGTCTCACTTCATATCGCTGTGCAATGTTACGCACAAATATTTAATCGACGTGACTGTGTCAAGCGCTACACTACTAATGGAGTATTCAAACTCAAACATTACAGGATTCTGTTTCCTATTCATCTGCATTAATTTACATTTATCTATATTTAGAGTTAGCTGCCATTCTTTACACCAATCACAAATCCTGTCCAAGTCATCTTGCATCCTCCTACAGTCACTCCACGACGACACCTTCTCGTACACCACAGCATCATCAGCAAACAGCGGCGCATTGCTATCCACCCTGTCCAAAAGATCATTTATGTAGATAGAAAACAACAGCGGACCTACCACACTTCCCTGGGGCACTCCAGATGATACCCTCACCTCCGATGAACACTCACCACCGAGGACAACGTACTGGGTTCTATTACTTAAGAAGTCAGTTGGCACTATGTATGATGGGAGGTAGCAATCTCCAGGCATTCGCCATACCCAAAACGTTCCATCAGATTGGTACAGGGTATAGAGTGATTCATCGCTCCACAATACTCGTTACATCATCTCAAGCTTCGCTTAGGATTGACAACTAAAATATGTGATCATTGTCCCGTATTTTTTGTAGGTCTCCACATACAATCATTGCCGCTGGACTGCCACTTGCGCTTTGAAACTCACAAATGATTGCTTCCACTAATTTTATGCGACGGTCCATGTTCGTCAGTGCATATGGTCTGTGTTGTCTTGGTTAAACTTTAGTTGTTTCTTCGTGTTTCCACTTCACAATCATATCACCAACAGTCGACTTGAGCATCTTTAGAAGTGTTGAAATGTGGTCATTGAATTTGTTACACAGGGGACGACCAATGACTAGTCTAAGTTCCAAGTTAGTCAGCTCTCCTGACCGACCCATTCTACTGTTATTGTTTCTCTACTGACATCAGAATATTCCCCGCCTCCTTGTATACTTGCAGGTTCACCCCTCATAGCATCTAGTAGTCAATTCCACATCACATGCGAGTGTTCGGGTACTTTTGATCACATGGTGTCTGTTCGGCTGAGTCTAAAAACTTAATTTAGCGAGTACGATAAATCGCATTACGGAAGCAATTGGCAATATGATAAACGTAACAAAGACAATTACAGCCTATTATTTGTTGGGATGAACTTTGAAGTTTTGCAATAATATCTAGGCGTGTAGCGATACAGAGACTCAGGTGCAGTCCAACTGTAGGCGGCGTCCCAGCTTTTATATAGCGTGGGTTGATCCCTCTAAGACCACTTGGCAATACGACATGGAGCCGTGCTGCGAGTTTCTGACATTCACAAATCATTTCTATACTGCTGCTAACCTCTGAGACTAAGCAAGTAATGTTTCTGGGAAAACTAAAACATACATATTAAATGCCATAAGCCGCGCGGGATTAGCCGAGCGGTCTAAGGCTCTGAAGTCGTGGACTGTGCGGCTGGTCCCGGCGGAGGTTCGAGTCCTCCCTCGGGCATGGGTGTGTGTGTTTGTCCTTAGGGTAATTTAGGTTATGCAGTGTGTAAGCTTAGGGACTGATGACCTTAGCAGTTAAGTCCCATAAGATTTCACACACATTTGAACATTTGTTTAAATGCCATAATGGGTAATGTAGTCCTAAGAATAATATTGTAAGAGGTTGCACAGACAATGGCGCATATTTTTACATCGCATCATTGCTGAGTTTAGATTCAGTTTTTCAGATCTTGCAAGAAGAAATGTCATTCGGATAAGCTGCCGTTGTGGGAGGGCTGGGGGGCTGATTTAGATACCAGGAGGCACCTTGGACCGAGTAATTCAGTACCAAACAACAAATGATTTGCATGATAGTACAATTCCTGAGTTCCAGAATGTGGATCTATATGCAAGTAGTGCCTTTAAAATTTGATGAATAGTTCATTATCTAAATTCTGAAGTGTATTAAGAATGCATTCATGTGTAGATGCACAGAAAAATGCTGTAAAGTGTTGGGAATACTAAGCTGAAACAGATTTCTGTGGCTTGTCTAATGTAGTGACTTCCAGGACTTCTGACATAATGATGTGGAGAATATTAAATATATAAGGTTTCCTAATGGACTGACGTAAACAAAAAATGCTACACCATGAACATCTTGACTGAAAGCTACCAGACTGTTACTCCAATATTTCCATGCTTCCACAAGCGATGTCGATTTCACCACAGAAAAAAGTCATTCCTACAATTGAAGATGAGGCATTACCAAACAACCTGCCCATGTAACATATAAATACCTGTAGAAATCTGAGAAAAGTAGAATTATTTGCAGTATTATACCGACAGTTCGCAGTATTGCAATGACTGCAAGGCAGTGCGGCTGGTCCCGGCGGAGGTTCGAGTCCTCCCTCTGGCATGGGTGTGTGCGTTTGTCCTTAGGGTAATTTAGGTTAAGAAGTGTGTAAGCATAGGGACTGATGACCTTAGCAGTTAAGTCCCATACGATTTCACACACATTTGAACATTTGAATGACTGCAAAAAGAGTGTCTCGTATGACGTATAAGTAATACCCTACGGGCGTCAATGTTGGTAACGGAATTGCCAGTTTCCATTAGACGCTGATAACGGATCCGGCAGACCCAGTGGAGCATGCCCACAGTGGCTTAGTACAATGAGCTCCGTCTGCGGCCACTTGGCAGAGCCTCTTCCCCATGACGCCATCGTTTATGCTTAGTTCAGAAACATTCTTCCTGGTTCACATTGTGATAGCTGGACTCTGTTTATTGCTGCATTATTTGTAATTATTCTTGGAGAAATACACACTTAAGTACATATTCTGCTTAATGTGTGACTTGTACACTGATCATTTGTGCTCCTGTCCAGGTTTCCTACGTCGACAATTGTCACACCCCTCTACAGCCCACTTCTCCTTACTATTGTGTAGGAAGTCCTACACAACATAGTGCTGAGGAGACGGTCTCAAAGTGTGCCAGGAAGAGTAGACACGTGCCCTGCGAGAGGAACTGCACCACAAAATGATCGTAGGATTGGTCGACTGGCTCCTACGAATAAACGGATGACAACAGCTACAATCCGGGCAGACGTTTAGGCAGTGTGTCGTCAGTGGCAAAGCATCCATTAAGGCTCTAAGGTTGAGCCTACCCAAAAATTTCCAAAACAATTCGTCCTAGCCGAATTTAATGCTATTTGATCACATAACCTCGTTTTTTTTTCATATGTGATATGGTACAATATAGCATCACCGATCTGTCACAGTCTAACTGTGTTGTTGAGGCAATAAATGTAACCACAGGGCAGTGACGCTGTCTCTGCAATACACTTTGGAGGTGTGGCTGTGGGACTTGGAGTTCCATACCACCCACCAACGGTGACAGTCCTCGTCAGTCAGGCATAAAAACTTAATCCCACATGGTCAGGGGGTGTGTGAAAGTAATGGACGTAGAATGGGGTGCTCGTCCTGCCAAAGGATCCGTGGTGGGCGTACCAGGGCTATCGTTAGCCGTGGTCGGAATCTCATTCCTCTAGGAGGGTTAGAGGAACCGGATGTCGATGCCAGCGGCGTGGAACTGTGGTCCCAACATGGCGTAGCTTATGGACAGTGTCCCGCAGGCAGCCGCCGCGCACATACCCTCGTAATTTTCTTCAAATATTTTACGTTTGAACTTCGTATGTGCACCTGCCAGTACAATGCATCACTCCTCTATCTTTGCAGCCAATAGTGACTCAGAATTCCGTGCTTGTTACGAGCATTAGAGGCAAGCTCGTTCTTTCACGCGGCAGACTGGAGTTTCTGCAGCATGGATACAGTTTTTTAAAGCTGGCCTTTGATTTGTTTTTACTTCTCGCCAGTAGCGTAGCGTCCCCTTAGGACAATTATGAATGACTTTGCTAGTAAGCTTCTACGTTATTTGATAGAAAGACAGCTGATTAAAACTGAATGTGCTTAGACAGTTTTGATCATCACTAAACTGACACACAATATTTTTAAGCGCAATGCAGTCTTACTGTCAAAAAACCCTACAAAAGAATGGCCCTGACTAACAATAACCTATACCTTTCATGAATCACTTACCTCACAAAAATCTACGTTACTCGAAGTACTGCAATACAGCGAGCGCCAATACTGCCAGCTAAATAAAAGATTCTAACTACTGAAGGCACTAACTACTGTTAGGCATAGTTAGTACATGAAAGATTTTGATAGAGAACAAACAATGTATTTACCTTAATAATGTTCAAAAGTCATCACATATATATACACTCCTGGAAATTGAAATAAGAACACCGTGAATTCATTGTCCCAGGAAGGGGAAACGTTATTGACACATTCCTGGGGTCAGATACATCACATGATCACACTGACAGAACCACAGGCACGTAGACACAGGCAACAAAGCATGCACACTGTCGGCACTAGTACAGTGTATATCCACCTTTCGCAGCAATGCAGACTGCTATTCTCCCATGGAGACGATCGTAGAGATGCTGGATGTAGTCCTGTGGAACGGCTTGCCATGCCATTTCCACCTGGCGCCTCAGTTGGACCAGCGTTCGTGCTGGACGTGCAGACCGCGTGAGACGACGCTTCATCCAGTCCCAAACATGCTCAATGGGGGACAGATCCGGAGATCTTGCTGGCCAGGGTAGTTGACTTACACCTTCTAGAGCACGTTGGGTGGCACGGGATACATGCGGACGTGCATTGCAGTTTTGGAACAGCAAGTTTCCTTGCCGGTCTAGGAATGGTAGAACGATGGGTTCGATGACGGTTTGGATGTATCGTGCACTATTCAGTGTTCCTGTAGTGTATCATGATTCATTTTCAGCGGCAAGTGACAGTTTTCGGAAAAATTATCCATTATGCGTGGTATACTACCAAATTATTACCAACGTGTGAGATCTTTAACAATATTAACGACGTTGCTTTCTCGAGTGAGATTCATACGAAGAAATGTCGCTATGGTAAACTTGTTTTCGCGCGACACTCGTTGTGATCGGAATTTGCATGTTTCCAGTCTTTCTACAATAGGTATCATCCAAGGGAAAGCAAAAAATTTTCCTAAAGAATAAACGTATGAATAAAATGTAAGAACTGCTATAGGAACTGATATAAGAATGAAATAGAAGAATATGAGAATTTTGAAAGACTGTAACACCTGAAAATACCATACATACATATATTACGTAATATACGACATTTATTGTGAAACCCAATTGTAACTTTACAAGTAATGTAACACCTGTGTATCCCCTAATTTGATAAGAAGCATCATGGGTAGATAAATTAAAAATTAAAGAAATAAAATTACTATGAAATAAAATAGAAACAATAATCGGATTTCGCAAACGAGTCGCAAAAGTGTTAAACTGTGACACTAACTACTGTGCCAGCGCTTCAGTTGGATTTACGGCATGCTAAAATGCATATAAATTACGGCGGAAACTTTGACCGTCGTTTTCTCAGAAACGATCGAGTATCTACGTATAAGCCGCGACCCACTCCTCTTCCACCAACTAACGTTTCTGGGAAATCGGGTGCTGCCAGTTGTCGTGTTGTCCTCGTTATTAGGGATCCGCTGTCTTCATTCACCAGTTCATCACGTAGCCGCATCTCAGCAGATTTTTTTAAAACGTAATCCCAGTATATGGTGGCCTGTTTTACGAATCCGGTGCCGTCAGAGTACACGCTATGTCCTTCGGAGATGCAGTCTTTTTTTTTTCTTTTTTGACAGCTGACTGCTCGTTGTTCATTGTGTGTGACACTTGTGCTCCAGGCATTTTTCCTGTGCCATCCGGATGGTGGTACTTTTTCCCCTCCTTATTTATCTCCACTACGACTGACAGATATTTCTTTGAATTTAAAACGGTTTCGTGGAAATAAAATATTATACAGCACTCGAATTCCAAAAATTACTAAGAGGTTGTCAGAGGTGGAATTACATGAGGTTGGATGGAAGGGAGGTTGGGTAGATATTTCACTTTTAGCGGAACAATAAAGTTTATTTCAGTCAAATGATCGCGCAAAATTCTGTAATACTTACAGCGGTTTTGGCTCATGATCGTAACAAGTCAGCCGAAACCGGTTTTGTCGTTAACGAATTTACGAGAGCTCTTGATTGAAATAAACTTTGTTTTTAAAAGTAGTGTACTCGCTAGCGTTATTTCACGATAACATGACAAATGTGAAGAAGATTACGGTTAATCGTTTAACATCAAAGTTTCAACAATCTGATGTACTACCAGCGTCCTGAAGTGCAGGTGGACACATATGTTTTTCAGCTATTGTTTCGAAATATAATTCATTATTATTTCTTTGAGGAGGGTTGATAGTTAGCAACTAAATTTGCTCATCCATCCCACCAGCTGAGGGCTGGAAAAACTATTCAGCACTTGTACATAGCAGATAAAACAATTTCTACCACGTAGGAGTCCTAGAAACTACTTAAAAAGTCAGAACTACGAGGAGGCCCAATAAGAAAGTTTCCCTATTGTTATAAAAGAAAAATATTAGACAGAATTTATCATGTTGAAATAATTTTATTGACATTGTACAATGCATCTGTAACTTTTCTACATAGTCGCCATGGTTTTCAAAGTACGTTTGATAACGTAACAAGCTTTTCCAAACCAGGTTGGGGCATGCGCTTCTAACCAGCTGTTCGCTATTGATGTGACTTCATCATCTGTTCGAAGTTCTTGCCTCCTAGATGAGCTTTGAATTGTGGGAAAATGTGAAAATCAAGCCGGCCGCGGTGGCCGTGCGTTTCTAGGCACTTCAGTCCGGAACCGCGTGACTGCTACGGTCGCAGGTTCGAATCCTGCCTCGGGCATGGATGTGTGTGATGTCCTTAGGTTAGTTAGGTTTAAGTAGTTCTACGTTCTAGGGGACTGATGACCTCAGATGTTGAGTCCCATAGTGCTCAGAGCCATTTTGTTTTGTGAAAATCACTTGCGACATTATCTGTTGAATATGGAGAATGCGGGAACACTTCGCAGCCTGAGTCTTCATTGTCATGAAGAAAGAGAACTTTGCGAGACATAAGTCGAAGAAGTTTTATTTTGATGGAAGCTCGCAGATTCATCACGACGATCGCAGAACACGCCCTCATAAACATTAGCTTGAAAAGGCATGTGTCACGTTACCGAAAATACTTAGAAGAACATGGCGACTACGTAGAAACGTAACAGAACCGTTGTACAATGTCAACAAAATTATTTCAAAATGATAAATTGTGTGTAATGTTCTTTATAAAATAGGGAAACTTACTTTCTGGATGTTCCTCGTGTACGGTGTCTCTTCTGGGCAGCAGAGCACATAGAATTCTATGGAAATTAAATTGTCACATAGTGTAAACGGAGAACCATATATCCCTCTGCTCCTCTGCTAACCATAATCTTGCTGTTGACGAAATCTATCATGTATGAGTGTGAATCCGAGTGGTGTCAGGAGCTACAAGATAAGAAGAAGTCCGTCTGACCCAGTTGCGAACTCGGCGCTCTCCTCTAACACGTGACTTTCTCTTCCGGAGAAAGGATTCGTCGTTTTTCGCTACGTGTGGTTCCGCTTTCACTGCTGTACATTTTACTTACTGCATTTCATTTGCGAAGTACAAGGCAAGTGTAATTGCACATGTACAATTGTATAGCGATATGCGACAAGACAATAGTACGCCTTAGAAACAGACACAGTTGTACGAAGGAAACTGCTCACTGATCCATAGATTCACAAGAAGTCTGTTTCGAGGTAATCGTAAATTAATCTATGATTACGTCATCCTCAGTATCTTTATTGATTAGTCCAACCAACAGGATCACAGCTTGTCCCGTTTTATTTTCGAATCCACATTAAATAACTGAATAAAGTTTTATGAAACTGCTGTTCTATTTTTTTGCACGTCCTATACATAGTACTGATGATGTTCACATAGTCACCTGACATTTCAATGAACTCAGGCAATTAAGAGGCAAGTCAGGTCACGAAACGGAAAGAAATTAACTGATTACTTGAAAGACATGACATTCACTGAGTATCACAAGTACCGAGGCGACTCGCTGGAGTGGTATCGTAAGTACTCTGACGTCACAACTCGTGGAGACAGTAGATAGCGTCGGATGTCTCGGTAATATAACAGAAAAACCTACAGCCTCGTTTGTTGTTGCCACGGACATCCAATCTCGCAGAGTATCAGGCTAAGAAAAATGGTCAAAGTTCGATGTGAACATTTTAGTTCTCGCAAACTAGCCGAGGTGAACGTTTTGCGATATCATAGCAAATTGAAATCCTAGCGAAACAACCACGACCAAACCGAAATACACCAACATTACATTCTGGTCTTCAACGGCTAAATTTTCTATTTCGGCAGTGATAGAGTCGTTGTGAGAGCGAAATATTGGACTGCTGTTTATTAGCACCAATTAGTAACAATGAGTTTTGAAGGACGCCTTACTAGACTTGGCGTGTAGCGTACGTTCTTGTGCGGTGGTTCACTTAAAAATGCCTTATGTTGCAGCTCGAAGAGGATGGGCATTGTGTTTAGTGGACGATGCTACAGCAAGGCGCGTCTCGACAACAAGACGGCCATTATCACTGGCGCTAACACAGGCATCGGTAAAGAGACTGCGTTGGACCTGGCCCGCAGAGGTAAGCCATCTTGTTCATATGCAACGTGCTTGTTAAAGGAACTCTAAATATAATCACTGGTCCTTCATTTATTAGTCTTTGTCATGAGTTACAGGTAGTTTTTATTCTTTGGTTTATATGAATAACGCCGACCAACACATGTAACTTCGTATTTAATATTGTTATATTTAATGACACCGTACTAAAAAGAGTGAACGTGCGGACAGAATAATGAAACAATCCGAACAAAATACACTCTTAAGACAGAAAAAAAGACGCACCGCGAAGAAATTGTCCGAATGGGACGGATATCTGTAGATGTGATATGTATGTGCAGAAAAGTTGATCGTCGGTAAAGCAGATTGCAGACTGAGATTCGTTGTAAGAATCGTAAGGAAATGCAATCCGAAAACAAAGGAATTAGGTTACAGTACACTTGTTCGCCCACTGCTTGAATATTGCTCACCAGTGTCGGATCCGTACCAGATAGAGTTGATAGAAGAGATAGGGAAGATCCAACGGAGAGCAGCGCGCTTCGTTACAGGATCATTTAGTAATCGCGAAAGCGTTGCGTAGATGATAGATAAACCCCAGTGGAAGACTCTGCAAGAGAGACGCTCAGTAGATCGTTACGGGCTTTTGTTGAAGTTTCGAGAACATACCTTCACCGAGGAGTCATGCAGTACATTGGTCCCTCCTACGTATATCTCGCGAAGAGACCTTGAGGATAAAAGCAGAGTGATTAGAGCCCACACAGAGGCATACCGACTATCTTTCTTTCTACGAACAATACGAGACTGGAACAGAAGGGAGAACCGATAGAGGTACCCAAAGTACCCTCCACCACACATCGTCGGGTGGCTTGCGGAGTATAGATGTAGATGTAGATGTAGAAGAACAAGTGATTACAATTTCAGAAAAACTGGATGATTTATTCAAGCGAAGGAGCTTCACAAATTGAGCAAGTTAATAACACGTTTCCGGCGCTTCAATCCGGAACCGCGCTGCTGCTACGGTTGCAGGTTCGAATCCTGCCTCGGGCATGGCTGTGTGTCATGTCCTTAGGTTAGTTAGGTTTAAGTACTTCTAAGTCTAGGGGACTGATGACCTCAGATGTTAAGTCCCATAGTGATTAGAGCCATTTGAACCATTTCTCAATAACACGTTGTATCACCTCTGGCCCTTATGCCTGCAGTTGTTAAACTCGGCATTGATTGACAGAGTTGGTCGAAGTCCTCCTGAAGGATATTGTACCAACTTTTGTCCAATTGATGCGTTAGATCGTCAAAGTCCCGAGCTGGTTGGAGGGCCCTGCCCATAATGCTCCAAATGTTCCCTAAATGGGCCAAGGTCGGGTTAGACAAGCACGAAGTCAAGCAGCAGAAACTCAAGACGTGAGCGGCCGGGTATTGTGTTGCTGAAATGTAAGCTATGGATGGTATGCCATGAAGGGCAACAAAACGGATGCACAATATCGTCAACGTACTGCTATGCTGGTGGGGTGCCGCGGATTACAGCAAGGGAGGTCCTGCTTTGGAAAGAAATGGCACCCCAGACCATCACTCTTGAATGTCGGGTTAGTATCCCACCACTATCCGGGCCGTTTACCCACTCTCTTCGCTGGTCATCGGGGCTCATTTCGAAGCGGGACTCATCACTGAAGACAATTCTATTACAGTCAATGAGATTTCAGGCCGAAGACGTGTCTGGAGACGCCGCAGACAGCGTGGTATAGCAATCTGACTGTCGCCCGACATACGGCCAACAACTGGGAGTGATGGTCTGGTATGCCTTTTCTTTTCATATAAGGATCCCTTTGGTTGTCATCCGTGGCGTCCTTACAAGACAGCAGTACGTCGACGGTATTCTGTGTCCCGTTTTGTTGCCCTTCGTGCCTAACCATTTTGGGCTTACATTTCAGCAAGATAATTCTCGCCCGCTCACGGCTTGCATGCTTTAAAACCTTGCCTTGGTCAGCAAGATCGCCGAATCTCTCCACAAATGAGAAAGTTTGGAGCATATCGAGTCGTTTACGATCTAACACGCCCTTGGACAGAATTCGGCACGATATCCCTCAGGCGTACATCCAACAACTCAATCAGTGCCAAGCCGAATAGTTGATTGCGTAAGGGCCAGAGGTGCACCAACGCGCTGCTGACTTGCTCAATTTGTGAGGCTCTTTTTCTCGAATAAGTCATTCACTTTTTCTGAAATTGCAATCATTTGTTTGTCTGTACATGTACATCACATCTACCGATTTCCGTTCCGTTCGGATATTTACTTCGTGGTGCACCTTTTTTTTTGTCGTAGAGTCTATAACGGAGAAACCTCGCTATTAGCAAAGATCGAATTGTAATACAAATTTCAAGAAAATTAAATCTGAACTTTCTAAAGTGTCGCTGCACTGTTATGACATCTTATACGCTTTACTTGCAAACTCTTTCATGCAGTACGCTTTCTCTTGAAGTGAGATCGATGCTGTGCTCTAAAAAAAAGGCAACTGATCCACTGATTGTAACAGGCGCAACACATATGAAGAACAAACTTACGAAGGTCGTCTCTCATTAAATGTAACTGAAAATGGCATGTATCGTTCTACTAACAACATACTTATGGGCTCTCATTCGGAATGAGCGGGATAAGCGACTCACTGCTAAAATAACATCTAGTGCTTTCCCAAGACTTTTGTTCACTCGATGCATTTATTTCCTTACTACAGTATGCCCTGTTATCTAGCTACTAAGACAAACGGTGCATTTCATATATATTAAAATTACACCTACGCAGAAAAGGAACAAGGCTACTCGCATTCGTCTTATTTTGGAACTACAATGAGGTGACAAAAAATCGTGGTACAGGGATATGCACATATACTGATGACGGTAGTATCGCGTACACAAGGTGTAAAAGGACAGTGCATTGGAGGAGCTGTCATTTGTACTCAGATGATTAACGTAAAAAGGTTTCCGACGTGATTACGGTCGCACGACGGAAAGTAACAGACTTTGAATGCGAAACAGTAGTTTGAGCTACACTCATGCTCATAAATTAGGTATAATGCTGATACATGGTGAAACATCACTCTGGTGGGTCATTTGCGGGCATAAATCACCTCGGGGTATGACCATGCTGACCGACCGGAGTGGCCGTGCGGTTCTAGGCTGGAACCGAGCGACCGATACGGTCGCAGGTTCGAATCCTGCCTCGGGCAATGATATGTGTGATGTCCTTAGGTTTGTTAGGATTAATTAGTTCTAAGTTCTAGGGGCGACTGATGACCTCAGAAGTTAAGTCGCATAGTGCTCAGAGCCATTTGAACCATGACCATGCGGTGCATTTGACCTGCGATCGTCGCGCGGTGGCGCTGGTAGCAGTCCACATATGCAGAAGTGTGTTGGTGCACGTCAGAGTACGGTGCAGCGAGTAAGTGTGCAGACATTTTCAGACGTGCTAATTGCGACTGTGTGTTGAAAATGGCTCAAACAACATATATTGATGGCGTTATGAGAGGTAGAACACTAGGGCGACTGGAGGCTGGTCAAACACAGCAGGTTGTAGCACGGTCCCTCTATGTGTCACAAAGTATGGTCTCAAGATTATGGCAACGATTCCAGCAGACAGGACACGCGTCCAGGCGCTACAGTACGGGACATCCACAGTGCACAACACTACAAGAAGACCGATATCTCACCACAAGTGCCCGCAGACGGCCATGGAGTACTGTAGGTAGCCATGCTCGGGACCTTACCGCAGCCACTGGAACAGTTGTCTCCAGACGACTGAGCAGAAATGGTTTCTTCGCCCAGAGACCAACAAGGTGCATTCCACAGACCCTGGTCACAGCAGAGCCCGTAAAGCCTAGTGTCAAGAACACAGTACATGGTCATTCGACCAGTGGTCCCAGGTAATGTACACGGACGAGGCCAGGTATAGTCTGAACAGTGATTTTCGGCGGGTTTTCATCTGGCGCTAACCAGGAACCAGAAGGGGACCTGTATAGAGATCGTGATTTGATGGTGTGGGGTGGGATTGTGATTGTTGCACGTACACCCATGCACGTCTTTGACAGAGGAACTGTAACAGGTCAGGTGTATCGGGACGTTATTTTGCACCAGTATGCCTGCCTTTTCAAGGGTGCAGTGGGTCCCACCTTCCTCGTGATGGATGATAACGCACGGCCTCACCGAGCTGCCATCGTTGAGGAGTACCTTGAAACAGAAGATATCAGGCGAATGGAGTGGCCTGCCTGTTCTCCAGCCCTAAACCCCATCGACCACGTCTGGGATGCCCTCGGTCGGCGTATCACTGCACGTCTTCAAATGCCTGCGACACTTCAGGAGCTCCGACAGGCACTGGTGCAAGAATGGGAGTCTATACCCCAGCAGCTGCTCGACCATCTGATCCAGAGTATGCGAACCCGTTGTGCGGCCTGTGTACGTGTGCATGGTGATCATATCCCATACTGATGTTGGGGTACACGCACAGAAAACAGTGACGTTTTGTAGCACATGTGTTTCAGGACGGATTTCTCAACTTGTCACCAGTACCGTGGACTTACAGATCTGTGTCGTGAGTTTTCTCTTTGTAACTATGCTATTAGCGCCAGTTTTGTGTAGTGCCACGTTGTGTGGCACCACATTCTTCAATTATCCTTAATTTATGTGGGTGAGTGTAGATGCATGGGACATCCCTTTTCGGAAATCGTTAGGAAATTCCTTATTTCGAGAACCACAGTGTCAAGAGTGTGCCGAGAATACTACAGTTCAGGCAATACCTCTCATCATGGACAACACATTGGCCGACGGCCTTCACTTAACGACCGAGAGAAGCGGCGTTTGCGTAGAATTGTCAGTACTAACAGGCAAGCAATATTGCGTGAAGTAAATGCAGAAATCAATGTGAGGCATACGACGAATGTATTCGCCAGGACAGTGTGGGAGAAATTTTGCGTTAATCGGCTATGGGAGCAGACAACCGACGCGATTGCCTTTGATAACAGCATGACATCGCCTGCAGCCGCTATGCTTGGCTGGACCCAAAACAACTGGAAAATAGTGGCCTGGTCAGATGAGTTGTAAATGTAGTTGGTAAGAGCTCATGGAAGGGTTCGAATGTGACGCAGACCCCACTAAGCCATGGCCCCAGTTTGTCAACAAGTCATTGTGGTGGCTCCATAATGGTGTGGGCTATTTTTAGATGGAATGGACTGTGTCCTCTGTTTCAACTGCACTTATCACTGGCTGGACGGCTACGTGGAGGATATTTGCAATCATCCATTGACTTCATTTTTCAGGATGAGAATGCGCCATGTCACTGGGCCACAACTGTTAGAGATTGGCCTGAAGAACATTTTCGACAATTAGAGCTAATGATTTGGCCACCGAGCTCGCCAGACTTGAATCCCGTCGAACATTCATAGGACGTAACCGCGAGGTCAGTTCGTGCTCAAATCCTGTATCGGCAACACTTCGGCTCTTAAGGACGGATACAGTGGCAGCATGGCTCATTAATTCGGCTGGGAACCTCCAAAGACTTGTTGAGTCCATGCCACGTAGAATTGCTGCGCTATGCCGAACAAAAGAAGGTCTGGCACGATATTATGAGGTATCCGATGGCTTCCTTCACCTCAGTGTAATATCACCATAATAACTGCTGGGCATTAACACTGGAACAACCGGAGGGATCATAATTAACAATTTTTTCTTATTGTGTATGTACAGTATAGTAGTGTAGCAGCGCTGCCTGGCGCAAGCCATGGCTGCAGTAATCACGTTGATGGCAGTGACCATCTGGTGCAGCACTCCACCACCGTGGCCCGTCTCCATACGTTGATGAAACAACTCGGTCAGCAATCAGCGGTGTTATCAATCCAATTGGTGTGTTGCAGCAGGTGAGCTACTTCGATGCCTGAGTATCTGCATGTCAACACACCTGGCCCTGGCACGTATAAATTGATGATTGCCCAAACGTCAGGAGGCATCGAATCTGAGACAGCTGTGGAGTTGGCTACCGCCACGTGGCCTGGAGAAGCATTATCGCTCTACCACGGTACACTGGTGCAGTGACCATTGTGCGTCAACCTATGGGTCCACCAGCTGCATGGACCAGCATCAGTTCTGTTGGGCCAAGGGCCGAACTAGCTCCTTTCCACTCCGGCCCAGCTAGGTGCCTATGGTCAACAAATGCAGCCAGCCAGAAGCCGGCAGGCTGGGTTCGTCCCCTGGATGCCGCCGCTCCCACTGCAAGCAAGGCCGCCGTCGGAAACGCTGGGCTGTGTAGTCTGCACCTACTCGAACGTCAACTGCGCCGACTACCTTGCTTGCAAACGCGCACCACTGCACTGTTTACAAGCTGGTATCCTGACAATGCATTGCCGCCGGAGACCGTGGGTTCGACACCCACCCTCCGTTTCCTGTACATAGGCATTGGCTCTCCAACGTATGCTTGTGTGTAATATTGAAACATTATCAAATAATGTTCTTCATGAAATAAGTTCGTGGCTTGTGGAAAATAAATTAATGCTAAATCACAGTAAGACTCAGTTTTTACAGTTTCTGAATCACAATTCAACACGAACTGATACTTTGATCAGACAGAAAGGGCATATTATAACCGAGACGGAAAAGTTCAAGTTCCTTGGCGTTCGGATAGATAGTAAGCTGTTGTGGAAATCCCATGTCCAGTATCTTGTTCAGAAACTAAATGCTGCTTTATTTATCATTAGAACAGTATCTGAAATACGTGACAGCTCAACACGAAAAGTAGTCTACTTCGCATATTTTCATACGCTTATGTCATATGGTATTATTTTTTGGGGTAAGTCTTCTAATTCAAAAAGGGTATTTTTGGCTCAAAAACGGGCTGTTCGAGCTATGTGTGGTGTAAGTTCGAGAACCTCTTGTCGACCCCTATTCAATAGTCTGGGAATTCTGACATTGCCCTCACAGTATATGTTTTCTTTAATGTCGTTTGTTGTTAGTAGTATTAGCTTATTCCCAAGAGTTAGCAGCTTTCACTCAGTTAATACTAGGCAGAAATCAAATCTGCATGTGGAATGCACTTCCTTGGCTCTTGTGCAGAAAGGAGTGCACTATTCTGCTGCATCCTTTTTCAATAAGCTACCACAAGAACTCAAAAATCTTGGCAATAGCTCAAAAGCTTTTAAGTCTAAACTGAAGAGTTTCCTCATGGCTCACTCCTTCTATTCTGTCGAGGAGCTCCTGGAAGAGCTGAAAAATTAATCAAATTCCAGTGTTACATTGTTGATTTTCTTTATTTAAACTTACGAATTGTCGTCTGAATACGTTTCTTGTATTTTATTTTATCTGTTTCTACTATGGTGTTATAATTTCATGTATTGACTCGTTCCATGACCCTGGAGACTTCTCCTTAATTTGGTCCCACAGAACAATAAATAAATAAATGAATAAATAAATAAAACATAAGAAATAAATCAACTAGTTCCAAACTGAATATAACTGGTTTTGGGCCTGCTCCCACGAAAGAACCCACACATCTTGGATAAGGAAGTGGAACCGGTCACTGTGACAAGTCTACTCCTGGTTTTCCAACCCTGTAACGGGGGTGATGTTGTCCAGCACTGTCGATGTCGTTACATAGTAACAATCCATAAAAATTACAAAAAAAACGACATCGCCTCCAGCACCTTTCCTGGGCTTGTCACTATGTCGGCGGGGCACTAGACGACTGGACGAGCGTGGTGTCCTCAGAGGGTACCGATTTCAGTTGGTAAGAGATAACGGTAGAGTTCGAGTATGGCACAGACCCCAATAAGCCATGGGCACAAACTGTCAACATGGCACTGATCAAAATGAATGTAGGTCCATAATGGTGTTTGCTACCCTTACATGGATTGGACTCGATGTCTGGTTCAGATGGAGCCATCATTAATTGGAAACGGTTATGTTCAGCTACTTATGGACCACTTGCAGCCGTTCATGGACTTCATGTTCCAAAACAACGATGTCATGTCACTGGAGCACAACTATTCGCGATTGGTTTGAAAAGCGTTCTGGACAATTCGAGCGAAAGATTTGGCCACCTAGGTCGCCCGACTTGAGCCCCACCAAACGTGTATGGGAAAAAATCGGGAGGCCAGTTCGGGCACAACATCGTGCAGTGGAAATACTTTCGCAGTTATGGGCGGCTATAGAAGCAGAATGGCTCAATATTTCTACAGGGGACTTCCAACGACTTGTTGAGTCTATGCGGCATGTACACTCCTGGAAATGGAAAAAAGAACACATTGACACCGGTGTGTCAGACCCACCATACTTGCTCCGGATACTGCGAGAGGGCTGTAGAAGCAATGATCACACGCACGGCACAGCGGACACACCAAGAACCGCGGTGTTGGCCGTCGAATGGCGCTAGCTGCGCAGCATTTGTGCACCGCCACCGTCAGTGTCAGCCAGTTTGCCGTGGCATATGGAGCTCCATCGCAGTCTTTAACACTGGTAGCATGCCGCGACAGCGTGGACGTGAACCGTATGTGCAGTTGACGGACTTTGAGCGAGGGCGTATAGTGGGCATGCGGGAGGCCGGTTGGACGTACCGCCGAATTGCTCAACACGTGGGGCGTGAGGTCTCCACAGTACATCGATGTTGTCGCCAGTGGTCGGCGGAAGGTGCACGTGCCCGTCGACCTGGGACCGGACCGCAGCGGCGCACGGATGCACGCCAAGACCGTAGGATCCTACGCAGTGCCGTAGGGGACCGCACCGCCACTTCCCAGCAAATTAGGGACACTGTTGCTCCTGGGGTATCGGCGAGGACCATTCGCAACCGTCTCCATGAAGCTGGGCTACGGTCCCGCACACCGTTAGGCCGTCTTCCGCTCACGCCCCAACATCGTGCACCCCGCCTCCAGTGGTGTCGCGACAGGCGTGAATGGAGGGACGAATGGAGACGTGTCGTCTTCAGCGATGAGAGTCGCTTCTGCCTTGGTGCCAATGATGGTCGTATGCGTGTTTGGCGCCGTGCAGGTGAGCGCCACAATCAGGACTGCATACGACCGAGGCCCACAGGGCCAACACCCGGCATCATGGTGTGGGGAGCGATCTCCTACACTGGCCGTACACCTCTGCTGATCGTCGAGGGGACACTGAATAGTGCACGGTACATCCAAACCGTCATCGAACCCATCGTTCTACCATTCCTAGACCGGCAAGGGAACTTGCTGTTCCAACAGGACAATGCACGTCCGCATGTATCCCGTGCCACCCAACGTGCTCTAGAAGGTGTAAGTCAACTACCCTGGCCAGCAAGATCTCCGGATCTGTCCCCCATTGAGCATGTTTGGGACTGGATGAAGCGTCGTCTCACGCGGTCTGCACGTCCAGTACGAACGCTGGTCCAACTGAGGAGCCAGGTGGAAATGGCATGGCAAGCCGTTCCACAGGACTACATCCAGCATCTCTACGATCGTCTCCATGGGAGAATAGCAGCCTGCATTGCTGCGAAAGGTGGATATATACCGTACTAGTGCCGACATTGTGCATGCTCTGTTGCCTGTGTCTATGTGCCTGTGGTTCTGTCAGTGTGATCATGTGATGTATCTGACCCCAGGAATGTGTCAATAAAGTTTCCCCTTCCTGGGACAATGAATTCACGGTGTTCTTATTTCAATTTTCAGGAGTGTAGCTGCTGCACTACGCCGGGCAAAAGGAGGTCCGACACGATATTAGGCGATATCCCATGACTTTTGTTACAGTGTCTATGACACATGTCTTTCAGAGTTACAAAATTTTGTGTCACACGATTTACCCTGCTATTTGCATATGTTCAGTGATTCGTTTTTCCGGATAGGACCCCGCGGTGATAGAGAAGAGGGGGCTAAGTGCAGACAACGTATTCCACCCTCTCCCATTTCCTCTCTCTCTCTCTCTCTCTCTCTCTCTCTCTCTCTCTCTCTTTCTTTCTTTCATCGCATCAATTAGACACACCACAAGAACTCTACTGGTACCTATACGGTCTCCTACACTGGGCAATTACACTTAAGACACAACGCTCAATCTACGCAAAGGGAAGGCGACGGTTTACACGAGGAAGGAGAAACTTTCTAATCAGAATGCTGAATAACCTCTGAGGGCCTCAGCCACGAGTGTTATCAACGTCGTATGAATTTGATCGTTGTTCGCACAGCCTCATTTCTCCGTATTCGTTTTGTGGTAGCTTGTAGCATCCTTGCACTCTCAAAACCTCAACGGCTACTGAGATTGAAAACATGATGTGCTCTATTTTCCGGCAGTAATCTCGTCGTGTGTGAGGCCAATGTTCAACCGGCACAAGTCCTGCTTGTACGTATGACTGGCAACATGTACTGCAACTCGTCGAGTTTACACTTTTAGCACATTTAGATATACGCATAATTTGAGTGAAACATAATTATCCTAGCTCTAAATTAAAATTAATTCCAGCCCCCGTTTCTATCCAAGAATTTCGTGACGTTTCTCTTTTCGAAACTATACGCTTGTTCGATTCAGATCTCACTGGAATTTGGATGAAAAGAGCAAAGTTCCAAGACTGTCCGCTTTTTCGACTTAGGCGGAAAATGAAACACAAAAATAAAAAAATTGTAAAGCAGCACACGTGTCAGCAGAAGTCAGCAAATTTATCATGTCCGCCGTATTTCGGCCGTACGTAGTACGTTCGTTTCGATGAGGTTATAAGTCTGTCGTGCTGTGCTGTGGAATGAGAGCACCGGTTCTAGTTGGATAATGGAAGGTGAAACAGTCGGTATTTTGTCCTTGCTAGACAAGGACTACAAATTTATAGGGAACAAGAAAAATTAGAGATATTATTTTCCATTTTTAATGTATAAATTATGGCAATGTGCTCAGTGGGTAGCTGTCGAACTGCAAATCGTAACATGTGGGTTTCTTTTTCAGTCACTTATCGCATCTCTTACGCTTGGCAGTGATATATAGATCTGAACGTAAAAATGGCGAGTTACTGCGTGGTTCGGAGTCCACGTTATACTATAGGTCGCCCTATAATTGGCAGCGTAAGTCACTTCAGAGGTCAGAGGGAGGCGACGGCATACCACCCCATACAGAATAGTGTCTGATAAAGTTCAAAGCAGTCTGTGGTTTGGGAACTGCTTTACTGTTTATTTGTGATAAAATGGACTACTCATTCTGTTCGCTTCGCGTTTCCTCCTGCTTCGTGCGCCAATTTCCAATTGTTCATCAGAATGGACTGTAATTGTTGCACGATACAGTTTAATTCGGAAATGAGTCATTATCGCTCCGGACACACCCACCCACCCACTGACCTATCCACTCACCCACTCACACACGCGCACACACATAAACACCACACACACAACACACACACACACACACACACACACACACACACACACACACACACACACACGCACACACACACCAGTGGCGGGTTATGAGTCTAAATTCTGGGGAAGCCAAGAAACCTTTTGGAAAATCATCTTTCCTTCCCTTTCAATGTACATACGAGTATATCTAGGGTTCCTAACGACCTCTGCCACAACCACTACTAATAAGAATACAACGACGACTCTCACTACTTCTACTACTGCTGATAATAATAATAATAATAATAATGATAATTTGATTTACAAACGAACTGATAGAGCGAGCGTTTCACTGAAACTAGTTAACTCGACAATATTCTTTCTTCCCGAATCTTTCGGGGACATCGTCATACCATGTTCTCGGCTTTCAAGTGTTTGCAGTATTAGTTTTTCAATTGAGGTACAAGCAAGAGCTGATCAGCGATCCTGGGCCATAATGACCCTCTGATACGTTTTTACGCGTTTTGGGCAAGAAAAACTCCTTGCTACTTAAGCACTTGTTGTAGAACTGGTAGAAATTAGACAAAATAGTTTGAAAACTTGTGGCAGAATATGGTCCGTTTCATTCTCAATCATTCTTTTGATAACCTCTCCGAAACTGATGGATTTAAATGTTTCCTTATGCTGGGAAGAAAATACAGCCTCCAGTTCTACACGCAACTGCGAGCGACTGAAGGACGCACCGTACTTTTGTAATAATGAATCCGTACCGTCTACAGGGAAATGCTGACAATAATTAATGAGTAATATCGCCTAATTTAAGAAAGAACAGTTTATCACAATGTGAAAATCTTGTTTCCAGTTGTGTTACAATATTATCTAATAACTCGAAGTACAACTGTTTGTGTTATGACATCAGTGGATTGCCAATATATTCATCCGCCATTTCAGCTCTATTCATGGAAATCTCAGCTTGCGATTTAGTCGAGCGTTTCGTCGAATTTAAGAAGTCTATCAGTTTATCTTCATTTATTAATGCATCTTGAGACAGCATTGTTGCAAAACTCTGCATTATTGTTTCTTTTCTGAAGAATGCCTTTAAAAATGTGCTATGAGAAGCAGAGAAAATGAAAACAAAGTCAAAGTCCAGGAGGCTAGTTTTGAAACCACAGGTTTCTCTTTTGGTCGTTGCACTAGATTCTGGAGAGTCAATCACTTCGTTTAAAGCCTCATTTAAATCCGGGCGGTTTTCTCGAATGGCAGATGTTATTCCGGCGTTACAGTTCCATCTCGTTTCACTGTTCGAAGGAATCCGTTTACCAACAACACTGTCGAGAATTGCTGTGCGCTTGTAAATCCGCTTGAAGAAAGCAGGGATAACCGGAAGAGTGGAGAAAAAAATTGTTATTGGTTTTGTGCAAGAACAGCTATACTGCGAAAGTATATCTAAGCAATTTGGAAAACAGTGAGTTAAAACAGCTTTGGGAAGGGGCGGGTGGGGGGGGGGGGGGGGAGGGGGGACATTAGCTTGTAGGTCATTTAATTCTCTTTCCAGAACGGAGCCACCATCATAAGTTTGGACCGCAGATTTTTTCTTCGCATCATAATTCAAAAACACGCCACTCAGTACAGTGAATAAAGCAGCAGCCGTTCTAGCTTCGCTAACATCATGAGAACAAAAAAAAAGTACTTGAATGTCGTCGTTGGAGTGTACTAGTCCAACAACAACAAAGCACTGTGACTTGTCTGAAACTTCTGTCGCTTCATCCACAACCCAGGCATAAAACAAGGTTCTATCAAAACATGAATGTATGTATTCACATAATTCTCCTTATTTATACATTCAACCAGTTAGTTCTGTACGGTTTTTGAAAATTCCTAGAAACAGCCCATTTTTTCTAGTGTGCTTTCACACTTTCGTTTCTCTTTAGCATACGTTTAAAAATGGCTGTGAAGTTTCCGGTATTTAGGGAATCTTCTGTCTGAATGCAGCCTCATACTTACACAAGAGACTTCTGGCGTCAGTTAAAATTTTCTGGAGGTCTCTGTTAGCTTTGACTTCATTGTGGTGTCTGTTTTTCATCAGTTTGTAATGTTCATTAAGTACCTCTTAAATAATACATCTACATCTACATCTACATGATTACTCTGAAATTCACATTTAAGTGCTTGGCAGATGGTTCATCGAACCACAATCATACTATCTCCTTACCATTCCGCTCCCGAACAGTGCGCGGGAAAATCGAACAGCTAAACCTTTCTGTTCGAGCTCTGATTTCTCTTATTTTATTTTCATGATCATTCCTACCTATGTAGGTTGGGCTCAAAAAAATATTTTCTCATTCGGAAGAGAAAGTTGGTGACTGAAATTTCGTAAATAGATCTCGCCGCGACGAAAAGCGTCTTTGCTTTAATGACTTCCATCCCAACTCGCGTATCATATCTGCCACACTCTCTCCCTTATTACGTGATAATACAGAAAGAGCTGCCCTCTTTTGCACCCTTTCGATGTCCTCCGTCAATCCCACCTGGTAAGGATCCCACACCGCGCAGCAATATTCTAACAGAGGACGAACGAGTGTAGTGTAAGCTGTCTCTTTAGTGGACTTGTTGCATCTTCTAAGTGTCCTGCCAATGAAACGCAACCTTTGGCTCGCCTTCCCCACAATATTGTCTACGTGGTCTTTCCAACTGAAGTTGTTCGTAATTTTAACACCCAGGTACTTAGTTGAATTGACAGCCTTGAGAATTGTACTATTTATCGAGTAATCGAATTCCAACGGATTTTTTTTTTTGAACTCATGTGGATTACCTCACACTTTTCGTTACTTAGCGTCAACTGCTACCTGCCACACCATACAGCAATCTTTTCTAAATCGCTTTGCAACTGATACAGGTCTTCGGATGACCTTATTAGACGGTAAATTACAGTATCATCTGCGAACAACCTAAGAGAAATGCTCAGATTGCCACCCAGGTCATTTATATAGATCAGGAACAGCAGAGGTCCCAGGACGCTTCCCTAGGCAACACCTGACATCACTTCAGTTTTACTCGACGATTTGCCGTCTATTACTACTAACTGCGACCTTCCTGACAGAAAATCACGAGTCCAGTCGCACAACTGAGACGATACCCCATAGGCCCGCAGCTTGATTAGAAGTCGCTTGTGAGGAACGGTATCAAAAGTTTTCCGGAAATCTAGAAATACGGAATAAACACTTGTTTGAATAGTTCTTTGTGTGAAATAAAATTACTTGGATGATCTTTAGAAGAAATTGTTGTGGTTGGCCAGGAGAGCCAACCGTGTTCCTAAAGGAGGCCGAAATGCACGCGTTTTAGCTCACGCAGGCTGGCGTGAGGTCTGGAACATGACAAAGGAATTAGTATCGAGAAAAACGGACGTAGCTGGTGGAATACTTAACTTTAATCCATTAATGACGAACGTCGCTCTTGACGGTACATGATTTACAATATCAATAGAAACTGATCGTGGCGCCTTGCTATGTCGTAGCAAATAACGTAGCTGAAGGCTATGCTAACTATCGTCTCGGCAAATGAGAACGTAATTTGTCAGTGAACCATCGCTAGCAAAGTCGGCTGTACAACTGGGGCGAGTGCTAGGAAGTCTCTCTAGACCTGTTGTGTGGCGGCGCTCGGTCTGCAATCACTGATAGTGGCGACACGCGGGTCCAACGTATACTACCGGACCGCGGCCGATTTAAAGGCTACCACCTAGCAAGTGTGGTGTCTGGCGGTGACACCACAGAAATGTGCCGCTCTAAACCTCTAGACAGATTCTTCAGACTGTCGAAACCTTAAGTGGACCATACAGATTTTCTTGCGCGTAAGAGCAAACATGGCTAGCTAAATAATTTTCCCTTTGTTAGGCTAACACATAAACACTTGTGCTGCTCATAGCATTAACTATGGAACTCTCGTAGTGACGCCATGGTTACGGTTACGGTTAAGCTTTCGCACTTTGACTTGCTCTCTAGTGCTGGCGGTTTAGAAGGAATCACGCCCGCTGACACAAGTGGATGAAGGTTTACTGTAAAAATAATTACTGCTGCTTCTACTACCAATTCTACCACATAAATGTGAAGAGGTCCGACCTCAGTTATCTCCTCTAATCAACCGCCACCACTGACACACACACACGCACACACACACACACACACACACACACACACTCACACACACACACACACAAACACACCTCCTTTGGCTGAGCTCGACACTCGCTGCATTCGGTCCTGCAGAACTTGCTCGCGTCACAACTTCCCTGGCGCAATGTGGAATTATCTTAACAGTTACACTAACTTCCATGTAGACAACTGATAGGTTTTGTTCGCCTTTTTATTTATCATATCATTACCTCTGTTTTTTCGTTAGATCTAAACACCAGAGGCCTGATATACTACATTTTTCTTTGTCTGATAATCATTGTTATGCAACTATGTTGTCCTGTAGTGTATTAAATTGGAATAAGATAGTGACAAGGGCAGTTTAATGTAGTCGAATTAAATCAAGAGATGCTGAGGGAATCAGATCAGTAGGTGAGACACTGAAAGCAGTAGACGATTTTTGTTATTTGTGGAGAAAAATAAATGACGATCGCTGGTGTAGGGAAGAATAAAATACAGGCTAGGAATAGCAACAAAAATTCCTGAAAAAGAGGAATTTGTTAACGTCTAGTATAACTTTAAGTGTCAGGTTGTCTTTTCTTAAGGTGTTTGTTAGAAGTGTGGCCTTGTATGGAAGTGAAACGTGAACGACAGGAAATTCAGAGAGGAAGAATATTGAAGCTTTTGAAATATGGTGCTATTGAAGAATGCTGAAGATTAGATGGGTTGATCGAATAACATGCTAGGAGAGTCTTCTTAACTGTCACTATGGCCTGGGAGACCATTTGCGTCTTCTATATTCCTCCACCAGTCATTTCTGTTCCTGGCTTCTCGTGGTCCACTCTCCTTTTCTTAGGAGAGTCGCCTCCGTATCCCTGTTGATACTATCTTCCCATCTTATCCACGGATCCTGAGAATGATACCTATGGTAGTCTTTCCTCTTCCATCCTTATTAGGTCTCCAGCCCATAACAGATCTTCTTTTCTTTATCCTTGGGACAATATCAGCTTGCGAGCATATATCAGCCAGTTCCTCATCGTTTAATATCCTCCATTCCCGTGACTGGGTGTCCATCTTGAGGCCAAATATTTTTCTTTCTGTAGACAGTCCTCACCAATGTATTTTTTTTGTGTGAGCGGGGATATAACCCTTGTGGACCATCGGCATTATGTTTGGTTGCCCATCTTAGGCGTTTCCTTCTCCCCAGCTTCTGACCCACCCCTGGTCAAGAGAAGATACTGAATGGAACTGAGGGAAAAAGATGTGATACAACTTGACTAAAAGAAGGGATGGATTGATAGGATACATCCTGAGGCATCAAGGTATTGTCAATTTGGCAAGAGAAATGTGAGGGGTAAAGGAGACCAAAGCTCGAATATAGCAAAGCAGTTTCAAATGGAAGTAGGTTGTGGTACTTATACAGAGATAAAGAGTCTTGCGCAGGATGGACTAGCATGGAGAGCTGCATCAAATTAGTCTTCGGATTGAAGACCACAACAAGAACAACAATGGTAAAAAGTTTCGGTGATGCTGAGCTACAATCATACAGGACATTTAGAAGCATTACACCGACATTTGATTGTATGTATCTCTATATTTCCAGTGCACAATCTAGATTTCGGCTCTCACGCCACTGTCAAGTACAATGATCTTAGAACATTAACGTATTTTGCTGTGTACTGTGCAGGATGGCGTATGTACAGGTCAACACATTTATTTAACATGATATGAATGGTATAAAATTAACGTCTTGTAGGAAACGTAGCACATTACCGTACCAGCACATTATATCTGGGAAAATCAACCCACAGCAGGTGAACAGGTGTCTACCTGCCTTGGGCTGATTGCCCATGTATGATGTGCCTGTACGATAATGTGTAGCATTCCCACAAGACATTAATTTTGTACCATTTATATAGCAGAATACATTAATGGCCATCGTATTCGATAAGGGCGTGAAAGCCTAAATCTATGATATTCCAGCTGGAACATAACGTCATTTTGAGACAATATTTCGGCGGCCCACCAGGCCGCCATCTTCAGCTGAGTATACCGTCGCAATAACTCGCCGCAACTGAAATAAAATATACCACGGCGATTCCTGTCTGTAGAGCACGACGTATCTGATTGTCGGTATAACCAGTCTGCTTGAACACAGCTTTTAAATGATCCAGTTCTGGTGTCAAACTATCTGAATCTGAGATGGCGTAAGCTCTTTTTACCAATGTATCGGGTGATCAAAAAGTCAGTATAAATTTGAAAACTTAATAAACCACGGAGTAATATAGATAAAGAGGTGAAAATTGACAAACATGCTTGGTATGACAGGGGTTTTTATTAGCACCAAAAAAAACCAAAGTTCACAAAATGTCCGACGGATGGCGCTGGTCAGCAATACTGCTACCGTGACAGGTGAGAGGTACGCCGATATGTTACAGAATCGCATCATCTCCATCCTGGCTGATAAGCACCTGCTGGAACGTACGGTGTTTATGCAGGATGGCGCTCCACCCTATATTGCTACACGCGTGAAAGATCTCTTGCGCGCGTCGTTTGGTGATGATCGTGTGCTCAGCCGCCACTTTCGACATTCTTAGCCTCCCAGGCCCCCAGACCTCAGTCTGTACGATTATTGGCTTTGGGGTTACCTGAAGACGCAAGCGTATCGTGATCGACCGACATTTCTAGGGATGCTGAAAAACAACATCCGACGCCAATGCCTCACCATAACTCCGGATATGCTTTACAGTGCTGTTCACAACATTATTCCTCGACTACAGGTATTGCTGAGGAATGATGGTGGACATATTGAGCATTTTCTGTAAAGAACATCATCTGTGCTTTGTCTTACTTTGCTATGCTAATTATTGCTATTCTGATCAGAGGAAGGCCATCTGTCGGACATATTTTGAACTTTTGTCTTTTTTTTTGTTCTAATAAAACCCCATGTCGTTCCAAGCATGTGTGTCAATTTGTACCCCTCTATCTACATTATTCCATGATTTATTCAGTTTTCAAATTTATACTGACTTTTTGATCACCCGGTGCGTAGGGCCCCATTACGTTGGTACGATGGATGACAACTTGATGCATGAAGATATCAGTCCGCATGCGTGGGCTTATGCCAAACACTGTGTCCTAATATCCCACCATTCCTCCTGTAGACCAAGACATCTAAAAACGGAAGTTTTCCATCTTTTTCAACTTCCATTGTGAGCTCAATATTGGAACGCTGACAGTTGAAATGATCTAGGAAACGATCCGAAGCCTCCCTCTCATGTGACCATACCATAAACGCATCGTCGACGTATCTCCAAACGGTGCCACAGCCAAAATACAGATTGTACACAGGAAATGTAGTGAAATGACGGTTTAAAAACAGTGGTGTCCTGTGCATTCAGTGTCTTTCTATTGCCGGGAACACAGATACTTTTTTTTCCCGGTTGCGGGTTCCCAAGATGCAAATGGTGGCCCACAAAGACTGTATAAACCTCGAGAGAAACAATGATATGATTTGTGTTTCTAGGAGCGACCGTGGTGCTGGCATGCCGAGACGAGCAGAAGGCGGAAACAGCGGCAGAGGACCTTCGGAAGCGGTTGCAGAGCTGTGACGGGGCGGGGGAGGTTCACGTACAGAGGCTGGACCTCGCATCTCTCACTTCAGTTCGCGCCTGCGCACGACGGCTCCTGGAGCAGCACCCTAAAATACACCTGCTCATCAACAACGCCGGTAACAACAACGCACTCTTTGATGTATGCCGCAGTATGCCTAGTTGATATAACTATAGGTTGACTTCTGGAGGAGGCCCATGGATGACAACTTGATGCATGAAGATATTGGTCCGTATGCGTGGAATTACGATAAACGCTGTGTCCTAATGTCCCATCATCCCCCATGTAGACCAAGACATCTAAAAACGGAAGTTTTCCATCCTTTTGAAATTCCATCGTGAACTACAGCACACGTAAAAGATTATTTCACTTTAGTAAAACTCTTTAAGTAATAATAGTTAATTTACGTGCAATTCGTGTCCAGAAGAGCGACAGTATATAGGGTGATTCTTACTAACGTTTAAAAAACCAGCCTGCCGGAGTGGCCGTGCGGTTTCAGGCGCTACGGTCGCAGGTTCGAATCCTGCCTCGGGCATGGATGTGTGTGCTGTACTTAGGCTGGTTAGGTTTAATTAGTTCTAAGTTCTAGGCGACTTATGACCTCAGAAGTTAAGTCGCATAGTGCTCGGAGCCATTTGAACCATTTTTTAAAACAAAACCGAAGCTACATAGATGACACACAGACAAGTAATTTACTAGTGGGTGACAATTATTGAACTATATGAAATAAAATCGTCGTAACTTCTGAACGGTTTGCTTTAGTACGTTCAAAGTGCACGGTTCACCGCGGGGTATGATAGGAATTCTTGTTGTTGTCTTGTTGTTGTCGTCCATTTGCACGTGAAAATGTCAGGAGGGTACAGCGTACCTGAGCGTATAGCGCTTGTGAAGGCCTACAATGCGAGCGATAACAATCTATCTGCGGTTCAAAGGAAGTTTTCGACCGAGTACGAGCTGAAGACAACTGGTCTAAGTGTGCTAACAATCAAGAATTTCATTCGCAAGTTTGAGAGAAGGGGTAGTGTTCGTGATGACAGTGTTGGCAATGTCGGTCCTCCAAAACGGGTAGAAACGCCGAAAAATATCGAGAAGACACGCGCTGTGTTTCAAACCAGCCCCAGGAAATCGATCAGACGAGCTGGACAACACGTGGGAATCAACCAGGAGACACTGCGAAGAATTGTCGTTGAAGATCTGCAACTCTTCCCATACAAAATTCGAACCCATCAGCCATTAAGTCCCAGGCCATGTAACAGCAGTTGTGTTTCGCCAACACTATTGTTCACAGAATTGACGAACAGGACTTTGAGGTGAATCTGGTTTGGTTTAGCGACGAATCCTAATTTCATTTGGATGGGTTCGTCAATAAGCAAAATTGGCGCATTTGGGGGGGAGTGAGAATCCGTATTTCGCGATCAAGAAGTCTCTTCACCCTCAACGGGTGACGGTGTGGTGTGCAGTGTCCAGTCACGGAATAATCGGTGCGATATGCCTTGATGGCACGGTGACTACCGAACAGTACGTGAGAAACTTCCTGGCAGATTAAAACTGCGTGCCGGACCGAGACTCGAACTCGGGACCCTTGCCTTTCGCGGGCAAGTACTCCACCATGTTGAGCACTTGCCTGCGAAAGGCAAAGGTTCCGAGTTCGTGTCTCGGTGCGGCACACAGTTTTATCTGCCAGGAAGCTTCATATCAGCGCACTCTCCGCTACAGAGTGAAAATTTCATTCTGGAGTACGTGAGAAGGTTTGGTAGATGATTTTATCCCAGTTATCCAAAGTGATCCTGGTTTCGACAAGATGTGGTTCATACAAGACTGAGCTCGACCCCATCGAAGCAGGAGAGTGTTTGATGTCCTGGAGGAGTGCTTTGGGGACATCATTCTGGCTCTGGGATACCCAGAGGCATCTGGGATGGGCCTCGATTGACCGCCATAGTCTTCAGATCTGAACACATTGACTCCTTTTTGTGGGGCTTGTTCGTTAATCATCTCTGCTCCTATCCAACTTTCCTAGGACGACAGTAATTGCACGACTCTGTAGCCCACCTCTCGCTACCATCGTGTACAAAGTCGTACAAAACATAAATAACAACAGCTTTTGCTTGGTTACTGCGATGACAATAATTTGCAACTTCTACGATTACAACAAATCGCATTTACGAAAGGTGTTCTAAACAAGAGTAGCCTAGAGGGGCGATGTGCAACAGCGACGGTACATAGACAAACCCACTGCCTCACGAGTGGCGAGGTACGTCATCTGATGACGTCACATGTACAACATTTGTCATCCACTTTCGGGATATTTCCCGAAAATTGCCGCCCCATATGTCTGACATTAACTTACTTGTCTCAACCTCATCTACGTCCGTTCGGGGATTTTTAACCGCTAGTAAGAATCATCCTGTATATTTAGTACCGTCACAAATGATTCAAATGGCTCTAAGCACTATGGGACTTAATATCTGAGATCACCAGTCTCCTAGACTTAGAACTACTTAAACCTAACTAACCTAAGGACATTACATACATCCATGCCCGAGGCAGGATTCGAACCTGCGACCAGAGCAGCAGTGCGGTTCCGGACTGAAGCGCCTAGAACCGCTCGGCCATAACGGTCGATTAGTACCGTCGCAGAACACAAAGACAACAGTTATTATTTCGAACAATACCGAATGAGAGTCAAATATCAATGTAAAGTTAACTATAATTTTGGTACGCAGCTGGCTTGAAGATGCTGCTGCCATAGTCGGCTATCACAGAGTTGGGCAAGCGGCCCTGGTGTCTCAGTAGACTTTCAGCAGCAGCAGCTTAACGAAGCCCCTGATTGCGTGTCTCCACCTACGTCTCTCATTCGTGGCAGCGTCTGGCAACGACTGTGTTTGAAACGTCCCCTTAGAAAAATTATACAAGACTGTGCTTAAACTGACACACAATATTTTTTTAGCGCAACACAATCTGACTTTTAATAATCCCTACAGAATAATGGCCCTGACTAACATTAACCTACACCTTTCACAAATCACTTACCTCACAAAAATCTTCGTTACTCGAACTACTGCAATACAGCGAGCGCCACTACTGCCAGCTAAATAAAAGATTCAAACTACGGAAGGCACTAACTACTGATAGGGATAGTTAGCAAATGAATGATTTTAATAGAGAACAAACAATGTATTTACGTTAATAGTTATAATATATATAGCAGTTCATGACATCCAGTCTTACAAATTTCAAAACTCCGCCATCTCTCTCCCCACATCCACCACTGCTGGCGGCTCACCTCCAACTGCGCAACGCTACGCGCCGCTAACAGCCAACTGCCCAACGCTACAATGGCGAGTATTACAACAATGCCAACCAGCCACAGACTGCACACAGCACAGCCAGTGATCTTCATACAGAGCGCTACGTGGCGTTACCACTAAAAAAACCTAAACAGCCTACTTACATAGCTCCCACAAAAAATTTTACAAATTGTTTTTGGCGCTGGCCAATATAGATTTGAAAAAATTTTTCATAATTATAATTACAATAACAAAGAAATCAAATGCACACACTTATTGATACAATGTTGGTCAAAAGCTAAAATTTTCTCACAGTCCATAAAGACAGTCCTGATCGTTCATCACACTAAAATAGCAGTGTTTTTGCTCAATGTCTGAGCAGTAAAGAAAAAATGAACATGGAAGTAGTGGACTTCCATGCAGGCTTGAAGAAGTAGTGTTGTCCTTCCAACGGAAAGACAGTGCTGAGTCTTGACATGCTGACAGGTAATGGGCCACAACAGAGCAAAACCACCGCAGGGTCAGTCGCACTTGAAGACCTTGTATGTAGGTCATCACAGAGCAGACCCACTGTAGTCCTGGTAGAGATTATGGTATTGGTGGGCCACCAGAGGTGCAGACCCACTGCAGTCCTTGTAGAAATAATGGTATTGGTGAGTCATCAAAGGTGTAGACCCACTGTAATCCTTGTAGAGATGGCTAGCAGCCAACTGTTGCGACTGTGCAGGTGCACAATCACCATCGAAGAGTCTTGTGGACAATATAGCAAGTCCATAAACCACCACTTGTCCACTCACAAAGAATTTGTTTGAAATGTCCTTAGAACCAGCAATGCTGTTATCCAGTCCGTTGCTGAATTCTTAACACATGTGCAAACACTATCAGTCCCTACTTCTCACATATTGTCCATATACTATGACCAACAGAAACGTGTGCAGTGAAATGTAATTTACAAGTTACTTAATTTGATGAACTGGTGTCAATTACAATTTTATAACATAAGAATACAATAACAAAGGTACAAAATACATTATTAAAGAACGTAACAAAATAGATAAATTTGTAGGAGTACAGGCTTTACAAAAGAATAGAAAAATACATGTACATCAGTGTTACAAAAATTACGACATAAGTACATACATAAAGACCAGAATAACTTTTGAAACAAAAACTTCACACATGAGCATTAGAACAAAACAGAATAAATAATGTGTAAACATCTTTACAAAGTAAATAACATTTTATTAATGCAAATTATATTTGAGGATAACAGTATTCCTCATGATAGTGAATGTAGCTTAGTATTAGAATAGAAAAAATTCTATGAAACAGTACACAGAGACAGGAAGAAAATAAATACACAAGGGTAGACAAACACATAGTGGGATAACACAAAAGAAAGGATAGGGTTTGTTCTCAGTGTAACATTTGGTACTGCAGTCTAACCCAAAACTTCATTCCATAGATCATTCGTCTTATTTCAACATTTGTTTCCACCAAAAAAATCCTATCCAAGCATGCTTTTTGTATTTATATGTTCACATATTTCTTACCTCATTATTTATTTTCCATTATCTTACCTCATCATTTATTTACAAGAAAATCCTACCTAAACCTGTTGTCCCTAAACCCTACTTTTTTTTGTTCCTATCCTCTTTCAAAATACTTTTTTGGCCAAACCATTTTCTCATACCTTCTCAATGCATTCCTTCCAATTCATCGCAACTCATTCTCTTATATAGTCTACCCCTGTTTAAGCTAACAAATCTACTGAGCTCAGATGCTTAACTAAGGGACGAGGCAATGCAGCAGCACAAAACAATTAATACAAACAGCAATGACAAAAAAAATGCAAGTAAGTAAAGCAAGCTCCAACAAATGTAATAACTTATACCTAAACATGACAAACCCACAAGCAGAAAAAATAGTACACTAAAGACAACAACGCAGATAAGGGAAATGTATATTCACATCTTAATGTCTATAAAGTGGTGCACCACAAACAATTATTCTATGAAATAAATTACCAAGTACTTGAAAAGAAAATTATGTATGCAGTTCCTGTGAAGGGAAATGTCTTTTTGTGCTCCCTCATTTTTTTGGAAGTATATCACATTATTATTATATACTGGATGTGTAGACAGAAAATACTTATATTAGTACATCTATAAAATTTTATTTTAACCAATGCTGCAGTGCAGCTAGAAACTAGATATTAAATAAAATAGGCAAAGCAAGGCGTGAAACGTCATTCGCTAGCCATAAGGCACTTCATAATGCAGTAAACAATCTTCCAACTAGCAAGACAATAGACATGAAACGTTTCTCATGATTTCATTTCAGCAAATATCTTAAATTAAGAACTCTACAGTGTAATCATGTTTTCAAGTTCGAGGGTGTCGTAGTTACGATGCTTTCTACAAAGGAATGTCAATAGCGAGGATAATGGCCTCTTTTTTTTTCTCTCCACCTGTGTCTCTGACAGGCACACACTAATGGCTTTTTTCAAGGCGTCTGTCCCGCAGCTGGGTGCCCACGACGCATTACGTGCAGGTGGTCACTTAACTCTCTTACCGAAATATTTACGACAGCAGTTTCCGCTACAGTGACAGTCTCATATAAAAATATTTCACAGGTCAAGAATTTGCGTTACAAATCTGTAGAAACAAAATGCTTTAAATATAACAGTGTCCAAAAAATTTTCGCCAGCATAGTCATACATTCACGCACATACACACATTTCATAACTCTTAAAGTACGATTCTCGGTTTCCAACATTCTTTTTCACAAACCAGAGTCCCTAACCACTGCTCATTATTCCTTACCTTATTACACATATACATATTCGTCGACACTTCTTCAATATTTCATCATAACAGATACGTAGCATAACCAAATAACTCATATAGCATCAGCTTAAACATACCTCAGCAGCATAATTCACATCGTCGTAGTAATAATAACATCATAACACCTCAGTCAAATCTCAAAATCGTCATAGCTTTCTGCAATAATTTCAAAACCTAAAAAAAATTGTCTGCACATGTCAAAAGTGTCATCTACCTCAAACATACTTTAAAAATCATGATTCCATACCAAATATGTCATTCAAAGCTCTCATAGTATCACAATGGTTCCGAAAAAATATGAACAGTTCACAAAGTACAGACAAAATACAATTTCGTAAGTGTGAAGTTATCCAGCTGTGTAATTAGGTAACATCTGTCACTGATGTAGTAAAATAAATGTTTGTCTCTCCCACTTAAATGATCAGATAGCTGTGTAATTAATGTGTTAGAGAAATATGGTACTGTTGTGTAAAGTTGTATAAGCAAATACCATATTAGCTAAGGCTCCTTGTGCTTGCCATACACATGGTACACAAAGTAATCGTGTACCCTCCTGAGAATTAATGTAATTATACCCTCAGGTGTTACAGATTACAGCAATGGAATGAAATGTATCACGGAAAACCTTTGATTCATTGTACTTCAAATACCTTTAAAAATAAATGTTTTAAGTACAAAACTAATCACTCAAATACGTGTACTGTAGCGCTAACCTGTGCGTCTTGTTGTAAGATAATCTCTGTGGAAGTGTCGTAGTTATCGTCCTCCAAAAGCTAAGTTCTGCAAAAGTCAATGTACTTACCTCATGATAAACAAAAGTGAAATGCTTTGCGTATAAATATCTTAGTTATTACGCTTATTGCCATGATGAAGAAAGTACTGTGCTGTAACGTATTGTTGTGCTACAGAAAAGGCTACCTCATTGTACCTATACCACAAAAGTTACTACTAAAACATGTTTTACTTTCCAGAATAATTCAGAAAAACTGTGCAGAAATAAAACAGATACACCGCAAAAGCACAATGTAAATTGTGTCTCACATTAGTAGCGTCGGGATATAATCGTGTAGCTATCAAAGAAACCAAATGCTAAGTCATCTTTAATCTCACAGAAAAAACTTCAAATAAAGAATGTCTTTTCAACTAAACCAAAATGTTGCATTAAAATCTCATTAACAGTATGTGTTCTAAGTATGAAAGCCTTATAGTCGTTATGTAATCGTGCAACTAACAAGCAAGAATGTACAAATAACAACACTATGTCGTCTGTTCACTATAACAATGCATTCGTAATTTCTGTTTAAAAATGTTCCCTAGGTTCTAGACTGGATACTTAACTTCAAAACATTGTTGCGTGTTAACAGTTTCTCAGTCTGACAAAGCATACTAGTAACGTGAAGTGAAAAATTTTATGGCAGAGACTAAGTTATAAAGCAGATTATCTTTCAATAAACGGTTTTACATGTGTAATGTGGTGCAATCGTTTACTCTTCATAGTACTCAGAGTTAACTTGAACGCAATTATCATGCGGTATACGTCGGTAAAGCATACTGGAATTTTTCTCAAGGTTAGCGCCTATGTTATTTTTCTCTGAGCCAGCCGGCGCACGCGGCTGCCTGCGGTGCGAGTCATTGTCTGCCTCTTTGTAGGCGCGCGTCTTTATTGGGATTAGGAGACCTAACTTCTACAAATTCACCTTGCCGAGAGGGCCCTGCTCTGTTTGAATCCCGCCAGTTCTGATGAAATTCAGGTCTGTCGTTACGATCATATCGTCTGTCGTCATGTCGGTAATTTCTGTAATTAATTTCTTGTCGGTCACATGGTGGAGAATTTCTCTCTGAATCGTAACTGCGCGCTGGACCGTTGCGTCTTAAGTTATTCTGTCTCCCTTGATAACAATTATTTTGGTTCCCATATTGTCTGTTTCTCTGATTGTCTCTGTGATAGTCACTACCGCGGAGAGGTGATCTTTCCCTGTAATTATTACTACTCTGCCAACGGTTGTCATACGGGGGGTGTCTGTTTTGGTCACGATTTGTATTGTGAGAATAGCCTTGTCGTGTCCAGTTATTATTTCTTTCATTGCGGAATTGTGACAGATGTGACCTGTAATTGTTGTGCTCCTGTTTTCGCGTTCCGCGATTGTCAGTGTCAATTTCCAGTTCTTGTAACAGTGCCTGAAAAGCTTCATTGTCATCTTTGCAACGTCCTACCAAAATCATATGTCGTAAATGTTCAGGTAGTTTAATTAAGCAAATGCGGATGAGTTCTGAGGGGCTGTATAGGTTTGACAGGTACTGATTATTATGTAACATGGCTTCGAAATATTTGACAAGACTGGAAAATTCAGATTGTTCGAAATGTTTCATCATTATGATGCTATGTTTCACTCGGTCTTGTGTAGCTTGAGACCAATATGCTGAGAGGAAGGCATGATAAAATTCTCCTTCACTGTGACAATCGTGAATGACCGATCGCATTCTTACAGCTGGTTCATTCTCCAAGTAGCCACACATAAATTCTAACTTGTGCTCTAGTGACCAGTTGGGAGGAAAACAATGAGAGAATTGATGGAGCCACGCTTGTGGATGAATGTCGTTGCCAGAATTCTTAAATGTTTTGAATTTGCGTTCAGTAATGAACAGCTTATAGTCAAAATCATCGTGTCGGCGTGTAGCATATCGGTCATAGTTACATCGTTTCGGCGGTTCCATTTAAAAATTCGGTGCACCTTCCAAATTTCTTTCATAATTTCCGAAATGCCCTGTGTTATTATTTTGTGGCTTTTCCGTATTTCTAAGTCCCTCTTCCCGTGTTGGAGCGCGAGTGTCCTCTGAATTACGTAATTCTTGTATTACCTGTGTCAGCTGATCTTGCACTCCAGGATTTCTCTTTGGTGTTGCGTATTAATTTGATTCTGATTTTGTTTGAATTTCCTAATTTGTTCGCACTCTTCTGTGTCATTCAGATCATTATCTACCTTTGCAAATAAGTTAATGAACTGATCCGAAAGTTCGGCTACTTTCTCCGATAGTGTGTTTTTCTGAACCAAATTTCAGAGTGTCCATTTGTGTTGAAATCGTATCTACTGTGTCCTTTAAGTTTTGCTGAGTTTTTGCAAGATGCGTAACCGAATCGGTAGATGCAACTGAGTCAGTTTTGGCTTGCAAGGTCTCATGATTTTCATGAACAATAGTTTGCAGTTCTTTTATGGCTGATTCGTGATTCTGTAATGCACTTTCATGCCGCGAAAAAATAGGTTGAAAATGCTCACAAATTTGTGTTTTTACGTCATTACAGACTTTTTGACATTTCGATTCGATTTTATGCAACTCAGTAGTTAAATCTTCACGTGTTTGTTCAAGCGTATGTTCCACTGAGTCTAACTTTTGAAGCTTTTGTTCCATTTTGTCTAATTTTTGAAGATTTTGTTCCATTGTGTCTAACTGTTGCTGTGTTTGTCTCTGGTTTTGTTTCATTTGTTGCATTAATTGCAATAATAATGTATTAGTGTCTGGAATCTGTTCCTCTGACAAGCAGAAAATGTGTCTTGACTTATTTGAGAAAACGGTGAGGACGCAAAACCTGAATGTACAGTATTTGCTAGATTGTGTCCTGTCATTTCGGATTCCTGACGCGAGCTGTTGCCGACCGAAAGACCGATAATGCTTCCCTGTTCACTAATTGTTTCACTGCCTACACCATTATTTGCATCCCGCTCCATTTCCCTATGCACTATTACCAAATTACTACTTTGAACATTAGTTAATTCATTGCATGGTGGCGCTAACACACTGCTTTCGTCTTCACTCTCATTTCTCAGTTTACTTTGGAGCCTAGTATTACGTTTTTCACACGACATTATTGTCACAATATTACACACGATAACACAGAAAAGCACAATGTGAAGAGCAAAAATAAGAGAACACATTAACGTAGCACTGAAAATAATATCTAGTTAATTGCAAGCGCAGCTGCGAAATACTTGGTGCAAACCTACATGCATGCCACAACTGTTTTACTGTACAACAATGAAAAACTACAACTACAGAGGAGATTCTCTCTACAATTACGCGCTAGCAATAAACAAAATCTACACTAATTACACAAGCTACAAGAAAAAAATCAGAAGATTCCAGTGAGGTATCCTCGGCTAAGGGTCGACATATGAAACGTCCCCTTAGAAAAATTGTGCAAGACTGTACTTAAACTGATACACAATATTTTTTTAGCGCAACACAATCTGACTTTTAATAATCCCTACAAAAGAATCGCCCTGACTAACATTAACCTATACCTTTCACAAATCACTTACCTCACAAAAATCTTCGTTACTCGAACTACTGCAATACAGCGAGCGCCACTACTGCCAGCTAAATAAAAGATTCAAACTACGGAAGGCACTAACTACTGATAGGGATAGTTAGCAAATGAATGATTTTAATAGAGAACAAACAATGTATTTACGTTAATAGTTATAATATATATAGCAGTTCATGACATCCAGTCTTACAAATTTCAAAACTCCGCCATCTCTCTCCCCACATCCACCACTGCTGGCGGCTCACCTCCAACTGCGCAACGCTACGCGCCGCTAACAGCCAACTGCCCAACGCTACAATGGCGAGTATTACAACAATGCCAACCAGCCACAGAGTGCACACAGCACAGCCAATGATCTTCATACAGAGCGCTACGTGGCGTTACCACTAAAATAACCTAAACAGCCTACTTACTTGTTTAGCTTGTGGCTCCGTCGAGAGGTACCAACTTTCACATGGAAACTCACTCTTCGGACGATACCACACAGTCTCCTTCGTAGTCATGTTTCTTATCCCTACTTGGTTATCTCACTGCTATCTTTACGCTCTTTAATACTCTCCTGGTCATTAAACGCGCAACACAATGAAACGGGACTCAACAAACGACAAATTACAGTGAAGTAAAAAAATGAAAAGGTCGTGTGGCAATGCTGGCCGGGAAGCCTCAACGGGGGAAGTTCGACCGCCTGGTTGCAAGTCTTATTTCAAGTGACACCACATGGGGTGACTTGCGCGTCGATGAGAGCTGATGATGATGACAACACGGTACACAGTCCACGAGCGGAGAAAATCTCCAAGCCGGCCGGGAAGCGAACCTGAGCCCGCTGTATAGTATGCAAACACGTTAGTACTCAGCTAAGCAGGTGGACTATCGCGACGTGTATTACATGCTTGGATATGCAAACGATTAGTATTTCAGCCGCGCGGGATTAGCCGAGCGGTCTCAGACGCTGCAGTCATGGACTGTGCGGCTGGTCCCGGTGGAGGTTCGAGTCCTCCCTCAGGCATGGGTGTGTGTGTTCGTTCTTAGGATAATTTAGATTATGTAGTGTGTAAGCTTAGGGACTGATGACCTTAGCAGTTAAGTCCCATAATATTAAAAAAAAGTATTTCAGTACAAATACACCGATGTGTCAAAACGTTATGACCACCTGTTAAATAGCGTGTTGGTCCACTTTTCAAGCACAGCACAACAGCGATTCTGCTTGTCATGGATTCTACAAGTCCTGGATTGGTTTCCAGAGGTATATGGCACCAGACGTCTACTAACAGGTCACTAAACTCCCGCAAATTACGTACGGTTGTTTGTGGGCACCCAATATGTGTTCCAGTGGGTACATGTCAGGGGCATTTGCTGGCTAAGACATCAATGTGAGTTCACCGTCATGCACCCGCACCATGATTCTGGCCTTGTATAGCGCAGAGTTATCCTGTTGGAAGATGTCGTAGTCGTCAGACCAAACTTCAACCATGAAGGAATGCAGGTGGCCCGAAATAATGTTCACACGAATCACTGCTGCCATGGTGTCTTCGAGTACTGCCATAGGTCCCATAGAAGTTCAACTCAATGTACCCCATAACATAATTCTGCTCTCACCGCCTTTCATCTGTGGCGCGGTGCAACTCTCAAGCAGCTATTCGTCTGGATGACGGAGTGCAAGGATGCAACCATCGACCTGGTTTCTATTGATCCATGGTGAAAACTCAGTGATGCGGTGCCCACTGCAATCGTAGCTGAAGATGTCGTCCGATCATCAAAGGAACACGTAGGGATCGTGTAATGTACACTCATGCTCATAAATTAAGGATAATTGCAGAATTTGGTGCCACACAACGTAGCACTAAACAAAACTGGCTCTAATAGCGCAGGCACATACGGAACACTCACGACACAGATCTGTGAGCCCACGGTATTGGTGGTAAGTTGAGAAAACGGTCACGAAACCCATATGCTACAAAACGTCACTGTTCCTTGCGCATGTACCCCGACGTCAATATTGGATATGATCAGCATGCACACGTACACAGGCCGCACAATGGGTTGGCATACTCTGGATCAGGTGGACGAGCAGCTGCTGGGGTATAGCCTCCCATTCTTGCACCAGTGCCTGTCGGAGCTCCTGAAGTATCGTAGGGGTTTGAAGACGTGCAGCGATACGTCGACCGAGAGCATCCTAGACGTGCTCGATTGAGTTAAGGTCTGGAGAAAAGGCAGGCCACTCCATTCGCCTGATATCTTCTGTTTCAAGGTACTCCTCCACGGTGGCAGCTCGGTGGGGCCGTGCGTTGTCATCCATCAGGAGGAAGGTGGGACCCACTGCATCCCTGAAAAGGCGTACATACTGGTGCAAAATGACGTCCCGATACACCTGACCTGTTACAGTTCCTCTGTCAAAGACATGCAAGGGTATACTTGTACCAATCATAATCCCACCCCACACCATCAAACCACGACATCCATAGAGGTCCATTTAAAGGACATTAAGGGGTTGGTTTCTGGTTCTGGTTCACGCCAGATGAAAACCCGTTGAGAATCACTATTCAGACGACACCTGGACTCGTCCGTGAACATAACCTGGGATCACTGTTCCAATGACCATGTACTGTGTTCTTGACATCAGGTTTTACGTGCTCCCCTGTGACCAGGGGTCAGTGGAATGCACCTTGCAGGTCTCCGGGCAAATAAACCAAGTCTGTTCAGTCGTCTGAAGACTGTGTGTTTGGAAACAACTGTTCCAGTGGCTGCGGTAATGTCCCGACCAAGGCTATCTGCATAACTCCGTTGCCGTCTGCGGGCACTGATGGTGAGATATCCGTCTTCTTATGGCGTTGTACACTGTGGACCTTCCGTATTGTAGCGCCTGAACACGTTTCCTGTCTGCTGGAATCGTTGCCATAATCTTGAGATCACACTTTGTGGCACACGGAGGGCCCGTGCTACGACCTGCTGTGTTTGGCCAGCCTCCAGTCGCCCTAGTGTTCTATCCCTCGTAACTTCATCAGTATGTGTTCTTTGAGCCATTTTCAACACACAGTCACCATTAGCACGTCTGAAAACGTCTCCACACCTAGTCGCTGCACCGTACTCTGATTTGCGACAAGACACATCTGCGTTTGTGGACTGCTGCCAGCGCCACCGTGCGACGACCACAGGTCAAATGCACCGCATAGTCATACCTCGAGGTGATTTAAACCCGCAAACCGCCCACCAGACCGTTGTTTCACCATGTATCAGCATTATCCTTAATTTATGATCATAATTGTAGAACTCAACGTTCAACAATGGCTCTGACCGGTGTGCTCAGAAACTTTTGTGCCTGCACAAGCCTTGTACTCCGTAGTTAGATCTGCCACAGATCGCTGCCCATTCTGGATTACACAATGGGCGATACAGCGACCTCTACGTTTCGTGATTCTTCCGCTTACATTCTTTCCTTACTGCGTTACGTACCGCAACACCACCAGGAGGCATTCAACTTCGCGGTGGACAACGTTTTTGCTCATCAGTGCAGGTATGAGCAACGCCACTCTGTAAGGAAGAAAATATTATGCACCGGGTTTCTCACTCAGAAATCGCATCTGAATGTTGGTGCTTTGTGAGAAAATCGGGTTATGCCTCGTGTAAGAAGGAGATACGTCTACCAACACCAGAAAACGACACTGGCAGCATCGTGCGCTATGGAGACTGCGGTTTATCATTCATCTACATCGACATAGACTGATGAGCCAAAACACTATGACCACTTGTGAACCAGCTTGTTTCTCCGTTTTTGGAACGAAATACATCACTGGTTTTGCGTATCAGGGCTCAGACAGTTCGTGTATAGGTTTGTGGAGGTATGTGATATTAGATGTCTACGCACAGGTCATGCAATTTGCGTAAATAACGGACCGCTGAGTTACGTACACGGTGATGGCGCCCAACAGCGACCCAGGTGGGTTGCATAGGATTTACATCACGCGAACATGGTCGCCGAGACATCAACGTGAGCTTACTATAGTGCTTCTCAAACCACTGTAGCACGATTTTGGCTCCGAGACACGGACAGTTTTACTGCTGACATCGCCGTCGGCGAAAACATCAAGCATCTATATCTACATCTACATCCATACTCTGCAAGCCACCTGATGGTGTGTGGGGGAGGGTACCTTGAGTACCTCTATAGGTCATCCTTTCTATTCCAGTCTCATAGTGTTCGTGGAAAGAAAAATTGTCGGTATGCCACTGTGTGGGCTCTAATTATCTCTGATTTTATCCTCATGGTCTCTTCGCGAGATATACGTGTTGTTGTTGTTGTCTTCAGTCCTGAGACTGGTTTGATGCAGCTCTCCATGCTACTCTATCCTGTGCAAGCTTCTTCATCTCCCAGAACCTACTGCAACCTACATCCTTCTGAATCTGCTTAGTGTACTCATCTCTCGGTCTCCCTCTACGATTTTTACCCTCCACGCTGCCCTCCAGTGCTAAATTTGTGATCCCTTGATGCCTCAAAACATGTCCTACCAACCGATCTCTTCTTCTAGTCAAGTTGTGCCACAAACTTCTCTTCTCCCCAATCCTATTCAATACCTATTCATTAGTTACGTGATCTATCCACCTTATCTTCAGTATTCTTCTGTAGCACCACATTTCGAAAGCTTCTATTCTCTTCTTGTCCAAACTAGTTATCGTCCATGTTTCACTTCCATACATGGCTACACTCCAAACAAATATTTTCAGAAACGTCTTCCTGATACATAAATCTATATTCGACGTTAACAAATTTCTCTTCTTCAGAAACGCTTTCCTTGCCATTGACAGTCTACCTTTTATATCCTCTCTACTTCGACCATCATCAGTTATTTTGCTCACCAAATAGCAAAACTCCTTTACTACTTTAAGTGTCTCATTTCCTAATCTAATTCCCTCAGCATCACCCGATTTAATTTGACTACATTCCATTATCCTCGTTTTGCTTTTGTTGATGTTCATCTTATATCCTCCTTTCAAGACACTGTCCATTCCGTTCAACTGCTCTTCCAAGTCCTTTGCCGTCTGTGACAGAATTACAATGTCATCGGCGAACCTCAAAGTTTTTACTTTTTCTCCATGAATTTTAATACCTACTCCAAATTTTTCTTTTGTTTCCTTTACTGCTTGCTCAATATACAGATTGAATAACATCGGCGAGAGGCTACAACCCTGTCTCACTCCTTTCCCAACCACTGCTTCCCTTTCATGCCCACCGACTCTAATAACTGCCATCTGGTTTCTGTACAAATTGTAAATAGCCTTTCGCCTCCTGTATTTTACCCCTGCCACCTTCAGAATTTGTAAGAGAGTATTCCAGTCAACATTGTCAAAAGCTTTCTCTAAGTCTACAAATGCTAGAAACGTAGGTTTGCCTTTTCTTAATCTTTCTTCTAAGATAAGTCGTAAGGTCAGTATTGCCTCACGTGTTCCAACATTTCTACGGAATCCAAACTGATCCTCCCCGAGGTCCGCATCTACCAGTTTTTCCATTCGTCTGTAAAGAATTCGCGTTAGTATTTTGCAGCTGTGACTTATTAAACTGATAGTTCGGTATTTTTTCACATCTGTCAGCACCTGCTTTCTTTGGGATTGGAATTATTATATTCTTCTTGAAGTCTGAGGGTATTTCGCCTGTCTCATACATCTTGCTCACCAGCTGTTAGAGTTTTGTCATGACTGGCTCTCCCAAGGCCGTCAGTAGTTCTAATGGAATGTTGTCTACTCCGGGGGCCTTGTTTCGACTCAGGTCTTTCAGTGCTCTGTCAAACTCTTCACGCAGTATCGTATCTCCCATTTCGTCTTCGTCTACATCCTCTTCCATTTCCATAATATTGTGTTCAAGTACATCGCCCTTGTATAAACCTTCTATATACTCCTTCCACCTTTCTGCCTTCCCTTCTTTGCTTAGAACTGGGTTGCCATCTGAGCTCTTGATATTCATACACGTGGTTCTCTTCTCTCCAAAGGTCTCTTTAATTTTCCTGTAGACAGTATCTATCTTACCCCTAGTGAGATAAGCTTCTACATCCTTACATTTGTCATCTAGCCATCCTTGCTTAGCCATTTTGCACTTCCTGTCGATCTCATTTTTGAGACGTTTGTATTCCTTTTTGCCTGCTTCATTTACTGCATTTTTATATTTTCTCCTTTCATAAATTAAATTCAATATTTCTTCTGTTACCCAAGGATTTCTAGCATCCCTCGTCTTTTTACCTACTTTATCCTCTGTTGCCTTCACTACTTCATCCCTCAGAGCTACCCATTCTTCTTCTATTGTATTTCTTTCCCCTATTCCTGTCAATTGTTCCCTTATGCTCTCTCTGAAACTCTGTACAACCTCTGGTTCTTTCAGTTTATCCAGGTCCCATCTCCTTAATTTCCCACATCTTATACCTTTTAGTATCTCCAGGGTTCTTCCATGTATACAACCTTCTTTCATGATTCTTAAACCAAGTGTTAGCTATGATTAAGTTGTGCTCTGTGCAAAATTCTACTAGGCGGCTTCCTCTTTCATTCCTTAGCTCCAATCCATATTCACCTACTATGTTTCCTTCTCTCCCTTTTCCTACACTCGAACTCCAGTCACCCATTACTATTAAATTTTCGTCTCCCTTCAGTATCTGAATAATTTCTTTTATTTCATCGTACATTTCTTCAATTTCTTCGTCATCTTCAGAGCTAGTTGGCATATAAACTTGTACTACTGTAGTAGGTGTGGGCTTCGTATCTATCTTGGCCACAATAATGCGTTCACTATGCTGTTTGTAGTAGCTTACCCGCATTCCTATTTTCCTATTCATGATTAAACCTACTCCTGCATTACCCCTATTTGATTTTGTGTTTATAACCCTGTAGTCACCTGACCAGAAGTTTTGTTCCTCCTGCCATCGAACTTCACTAATTCCCACTATATCAAACTTTAACCTATCCATTTCCCTTTTTAAATTTTCTAACCTACCTGCCCGATTAAGTGATCTGACATTCCACGCTCCGATCCGTAGAACGCCAGTTTTCTTTCTCCTGATAACGACATCCTCTTGAGTAGTCCCCTCCCGGAGATCCGAATAGGGGACTATTTTACCTCCGGATTATTTTACCCAAGAGGACGTCATCATCATTTAATCATACAGTAAAGCTGCATGACCTCGGGAAAAAATACGGCTGTAGTTTCCCCTTGCTTTCAGCCGTTCGCAGTACCAGTAATGTTGCAAGGCCAGATCAGTCAGTCATCCAGACTGTTGCCCCGGCAACTATTGAAAAGGCTGCTGCCCCTCTTCAGGAATTCAGGAACCACACGTTTGTCTGGTCTCTCAACAGATACCCCTCCGTTGTGGTTGCACCTACGGTACGGCCATCTGTATCGCTGAGGCACGCAAGCCTCCCCACCAACGGCGAGGTCCATGGTTTATGGGGGGGGGGGGGGGGGGGGGGAGATATACGTAGGAGGGAGCAATGTACTGCTTGACTCGCTTTCGCGATTACTAAATGATCCTGTAACGAAGCGCGCTGCTCTCCGTTGGATCTTCTCTATGTCTTCTATCAACGAACAAGTGTACTGTAACCTACTTCCTTTGTTTTCGGACTGCATTTCCTTAGGATTCTTCCAATGAATATCAGTCTGGCATCTGCTTTACAGACGATTAATTTTATATGATCACTCCATTTTAAGTCACTCCTAATGCCTACTCCCAGATAATTTATGAAATTAACTGCTTCCAGTTGCTGACCTGCTATATTGTAGCTAAATGATAAAGGATCTTTCTTTCTATGCATTCGCAGCACATTACACTTGTCTACATTGAGATTTAATTGCCATTCCCTGCACCATGCGTCAATTCGTTGCAGATCCTCCTGGATTTCAGTACAATATTCCATTGTTACAACCTGGGGTTCCCTGTGCCATTACAAGTCAGTTACTTTCATTTTCAAGCTGCAAATAGCGCGAGGGAGAAACGACTGTCTATATGCCTCCGTCCGTACGAGCTCTAATCTCTCTACTCTTATCTTCAAGGTCCTTACGCGAAATGTACGTTCGCGGCAGTAGAATCGTTCTGCAGTCAGCATTAAATGCCAGTTCTCTAAATTTTCTCAGTAGTGCTCCTCGAATAAAACGTCGCTTCCCTCCAGTGATTCCCACTTGAAATTCCATGCATCTCCTTAATACTTGCGTGTTGTTCGTATCTGTCGGTAACAAATGTAGTAGCTCGCCTCTGAATTGCTTCGATGTCCTCCTTTAATCCGATCTGGTTCGGGTCCCAAACACTCGAACAGTATTCAAAAATGGGTCGCACCAGTGTCATATATGCTGTCTCCTTTACAAGTGAACCACACTTCCAATAAACCGAAGCCTACCATTTGCCTTCCCTACTACAATTCTTACATGCTCACTCCATTTCGTACTGCTTTGCAACGTTACGCCTAGATATTTAATAGACGTGACTGGGATTCATCACACCAACATGATGATGGTTCAGATGTGTGTGAAATCTTATGGGACTTAACAGCTAAGGTCATCAGTCCCTAACCTTACACACTACTTAACCTAAATTATCCTAAGGACAAACACACACACACCCATGCCCGAGGGAGGACTCGAACCACCAACTAGAAATTTTGTCTAAGTCATCTTATATCCTCCTACTGTCACTCAACGATGTCGCCTTCCCATGCACCGCAGCTTCATATGTAAACAGCCGCAGACTGCTGCTCACCCTGTCCGCAGGTCAGTTACGTATCAGTACATAGGAAAAACAGCGGTCCTATCACACTTCCCTGGGACACTCCTGACGATACCCTAGTCTCTGATGAACACTCGTGGTAGAGGGCAACATACTGGGTTCTGTTACTTAAGAAACCTTCGAGCTACTCGCATACCTGGGAACCCGTTCTCTAGGCTTGTACCTTCGTTAACAGTGGGTAATGTGGCGCCGTATCAAATACCTTACCAAATTCTAGAAATATTGAATCTGTCTGCTACCCTTCAGGCTTGGTTCTCAGGATTTAGTGATGTTGCTGCTCACAACTACTGGGATCCGTGTCTTTCATGCGAATATGGAGTCTGTAAGTTCAGGAGGGCCATACTCAACGCCTCGCAGGATCTCAATAGCCATGCGCGGCTAGCGCCCCAAAGAACAGACACGCCGGCCGCGGTGGTCTCGCGGTTAAGGCGCTCAGTCCGGAACCGCGCGACTTCTACGGTCGCAGGTTCGAATCCTGCCTCGGGCATGGATGTGTGTGATGTCCTTAGGTTCGTTAGGTTTAAGTAGTTCTAAGTTCTAGGGGACTGATAACCCCAGATGTTAAGTCCCATAATGCTTAAAACCATTTGAACCATTTCTGAATTTTTTTAAAGCTTGTCTTCGGTCTTCAACAGTTACACTCGTCGATTTTCTTGTGAACTCCATTTAAAGTTTGACTGCTATCCGTAAAAACATGTAAAATTTCTTTTGTATGTATGCTAGTCGGAATGGTGTCTTCACTTTTGAAAAATTAGTCATTCGTTCATTCCACATGAGACGTCCGTTACAGCAGTGATTAAATATTCTAATATCTTCTTAGAAAATTTTTGTTCCAAAGATTATCTTGCTTTCGCCAAGATTAGCCCGAACAAACAGCGAGTGGAAACTTGTTTTATGTTATGTATGGTAATAACTATGTACAATGGCAAAAATATCGACGACAATTATATTTTATTTGTTGTAAGTGAGGTGTCTAGAAACAGAAAACGCAGTTTTTAATAATGATTGTTAGTGTATGACAGACCTTTTTTTTTACATTTTCTGAAGTAAGATTCTTTCAGCTGTAATCCGAAAAGATACTGTACATCTAGATCGCTCAGAAATTTGGATAAGTTATTTAACAATGGCGTGCATAAATTTCACATGTTCCCCTGAAAAAATAAATAACTGAGACTATAGTTTTTAAGCCATCACAAGGGGAACGTAATCTTTGGGTTCGGAAGAGAGAGATAAATGCTCGTAAATGCACCGCAGTTTTTCTCAGTAATCACACGTATTGCCAAACATTTTTTGAGTATTATAAAAATTGCTTGAGGATGTCACTGCTGGTCCAGAACGTGTCAATAAATATACATTTTTCTCTACGTTTCTTTTCTTCCCTTTTTTAAATTTTATTTTGCAAGACATCACAAGATGTGCGGATTTTCTTAGTGTTAACGGGAAAGATAAATACGGCGTGGTTTTCTCCCATTGTTTATCACTCTATATTCTTGCACTGATCGCCGGAAACGAGTAATAAAGCTGATCTGTCGGTTATTGATTTCACTGTTAGCATGCATTGTCGTTTTTCTACGTTACACTTTTTATACAGCCCCATATTTTAAAGGCACACAGTATTATGAGGTGAACTTACTCACAAAAGGCGTAAATTATTGCGCTTGTCATCCTTCTTGTACGAGTGCGTTACTTCAATGGGCTGAGTGCAGTAGGCGAGTGCCAAACGGAAAGCAGCTCGCGCGGTCTGGCGGCATTGCAACACGTGGCTCCCCCTCCACTACTAACAGCTGGCTGTGCCGAAGTCTCTGGCCACCCGCCAAGTTACGTGGCGTGCAGTCTAATCTTTTGAAAGACACTTTTCTTTTGCCTTGGCAAGGGTTCCACATTCGATTCCCGGTAGGAAACATAGTTTCAATCAGCCTGGAACTTTCATATCACTGTACACTCCATAGCAGAGTGAAAAATTCTTCGCGAAACCAGCCCCAGGATGTAGCTAGCTCCACAATATACTTTCTTTCTAGTCCTACAACTTTCGTAGGAGAACCTCTGTGGAGTTTAGAAGGTAGTAGATGAGATATCGACACAAGTAAAGCTGCGAGGACAGCTCCTGAGTAGTGCTTGGGAAGCTCAGCCGCCAGAGCATTTGTGAAAGTGAAAAGTTTCAGGTTCGATTCCTTGTTCAGCTCTCAAGTTTTAACCACCAGGGAAGTTCCACACTCCGACGTAGAGAGAAAAGTTCATTTAGGCCTTGTGATATTACTCTGTAACTTACGGGATCGGTGGAAGAAAATCATAACCTACAACAACGTTTTTTTAATTACTTCATATTACAGGTGCAGTGAAATTGAAAGACAAGACGTTGGCAACAGTAAGGTTAAAGACAACGTGTATAATAGAATGCGATTTCTTGCGGTACATATCTAACATACTCATCTTCAGTAAAAATAGAACACCTTGAACGACTAGAGATAGTACGTTCATATTCACAGCACATGTACATTACAATGTTCTGCAGAAATGATTACCATTTGGTCGATGTCGGCCAGCGGGTTCAAGGTCAACATCGATATCGCGGCGCAGTACCACCCAACGGTAAAATGTGCCTGAGGCTCTCGTTGTCGCGATGAACCGAAGGCAATGGATCAGTGCTACTTGAGCAGTCGTGCAGGATACCTCGAAGACGTATGCACGTTCAGTAAGTTTGAAACGGGCAGCGTTATTTGCATAAGAGGATGTGATGAATCTATCCGGAAAATTACTGCTCGTGTAGGACCAAGTGTTTCGGAGGCACAACGGGAATGTGCAGAACGGTTCACAGAAAGCGGTAGAACATGACGAGATACGTCAGGTCGCACCGCCCAGAACACTCCCAGAGAAGATCGACATCTCATCCTAATGGTGTTGCAGGAGAGATCTAAGCCCTCCTCGGTTCTGGCACAACAGTGGAACAGTGTAACACGTCGTATATTATCTGGAGTGACAGTCCGACGCCGTTTATTACGGCACGGGTTAGGTGCGCGTCGTCCACTTCGCCGCCTACCTTTGAAGAATGTGCAGAAACGTGCTAGGCGGCAGTGCTGCGTGGACCGCCGTCAGTGTGGACAGGAGTGGCATCAGATAGTGTTTTCGGACGAATCCAGGTTCTGTCTGTTTGAAAATGATCGCCACATTTTGGTTAGCCGCAGACAGGGGAGCGCCATCACAGTGACTGTATTCGCCCAAGACATACAGAGCCAGCTCGAGGCCTTATGGTATGGAGTGCTATTGGGTACATCCACAAATCACAGTTGGTGCGTGTCCAAGGTGTTGTGACCAGTGTGCCCTACGTGAATGACATCCTGTGACACGTAGCCACTCCCTTTCTGCACAACACCCCAGACGCCATTTTTCAGCAAGACAATGCACGACCGCATATTGCTCTACAAACACGCCCCTTCTTGGTGTCACAGGACGTCAACCTTTTTCCCTGGCCCGTCAGATCACCAGACTTGTCAATCGAAAATGTGTGGAGTATAGTGAAACGACGGGTGAAGCGCTGTGAGACAATGCCGACCACAGCAGATGAACTTTGGAATCAGGTGTATGCAGCATGCACGGCTATACTACATTCGCGCCTGAACAAGTTATCAGGGCCCATCGCAGAACCCGTGCCTACGAGGCAACAGGACACATGCTGAACAGAGGTGACTAATCATTTCTGCAGAACATACTAATGTGCATGTCCTGTAAATATGAATATTCAATCTCTGCTCGGTCAAGGTGTTACGTTTTTTTTTCTGAACATAAGTGCATCTATTACTAGCACGTGGAGTAGTAGAAAACAATACACATTCTGGAAATACACATACTACATCAGACTAACAAATGGATCAAATGGCTCTGAGCACTATGGGACTCAACTTCTGAGGTCATTAGTCCCCTAGAACTTAGAACTAGTTAGTCCTAACTAACCTAAGGACATCACACACATTCATGCCTGAGGCAGGAGTCGAACCTGCGACCGTAGCGGTCTCGCGGCTCCAGACTGCAGCCCCTAGAACCGCACGGCCACTTCGGCCGGCGATCAGACTAAAATTCACTACATTTCTTCCGTCGACGTCTTCAATTGTGCGTTTGTATTGTTTCGTTCTTTCTATACACGAAAGACGTCTGGCCACTTTGCTATTCACCTACAATCCATCGTCTTGTGAGATACTTTCGACCAATAAAAGTTAAGAGAAAGCTTAAATCCTTAGCGAACTCACTGTAGAAGCTAAAAAGTATTTCAATAGGGACTGGCGCCGTACTCGATTCCTATATTTGCAACACCGTATGTGTTAACTTCACTGCCATCCACTGGTAATATGATGATATAACGATGATAATGAGCTGTAAGCTCTCGTCTTTCATTTTTATTTATTTCCGCGTTAGAGTGATTAATGAGTTACTGAATGGAATCTATAGAAACGCTGAAAGATATCACATGGGACTAGGAATTTTTAGAAACCTCTGAAACACATTTTGCTATGGGACGTCTAAGACAATTGTAGGCCTTACGCAAGGTTTTTTTTTCTTACTGTACTACTAATGTATTGCTGTCAGTTTAACTACATTCAAAATATAATATCTTACAGTGCTCTGCGGAGTCATTTATAATGAAATAAAGTTCCTCGAATGCTCGCTTCTACTCTAGGTTAACGACTACTACGCCAGATACCCTACAATGCATTGGTAGTGAGATTCAGGGCACTGGACGAAATAGGGCATTATGTAACTCTCCCTACTGCAATGTACTATGAATATTTTTAGTGGAGACGGTTGTAAAACTCTAATTACAGTACGAATCACATTTGCTCTGATGTATAGAACAAAGATGGCATCTACGATTATTCGTGTTAACATCACGCGATTGAAAGGAAGGTCGACATAGTTCCACATGAACAGCGACTAGTGAGTTATGCAACTGGGCGCTGTTCGTGTGTTAGAAACAGTGCTTTATTCAAACCAAAAACAAAGAGATGAACTGTTGATGTGCGATCGTGAAAGTGGCAATTACCGTGAAGTAGCACACCTGCAGCGGGAATACATTCCGTACAGACAGCAGCTATGGTACAGGATATTTGGAGCACGGTGTCGCCACGAGTATGTTACGACATACGGACAATAATCAAGGTACAAATACACGACAATTGGCCCTGAAATAAATGATAATTACGTGACTGTCTGGTGAATTTTACATGACTATACGTTGTTGAACAGACAAACGTAGGTACAAGTAAGGTAACTGCGAAAAAACCACGGGTAACAGAAGAAATACTTCAGCTGATCGATGAAAGAAGCAAGTACGAAAATGTTCAAGGAAATTTAGGAATACAGAAATACAGGCCACTAACGGACGGAATAAACAGGAAGTGCAGGGAAGCTAAGGCGAAATGGCTGCAGGAAAAATATGAAGAAATCGAACAAGAAATGATTGTAGGGAGGACTGACTCAGCATATAGAAAAGTCAAAACAACCTTCTGTGAAATTAGAAACAAGGGTGGTAACGTTAAGAGCGTAATGGGAATTCCACTGTTAAATGCAGAGGAAAGGACGGATAGGTGGAAAGAGTTCATTGAAGGCCTCTACGAGGGTGAGAACAAGTCTAATGACGTGACAGAAGTAGAAACAAGGGCCGACAGGAAGGAGGTAAGGGATCCAGTATTAGAATCGGAATTTAAAACAGCTTTGGACGAATTAAGGTCAAATACGACCTACGGAATAGATAAAATTACATCGGAATTGCTGAAATCATTGGGGGAAGTGGCAACAAAACGGCTATTCAAGTTAGTGTGCAGAATGTATGAGGCTGGTGATATATCACCAGACTTTTGGAAAAGCATCATCCACACAATTCCGAAGATAGCAAGAGCCGACAAGAGCGAGAATTATCGCACAATCAGCTTAACAGCTCATACATCCAAGTCGCTGTCAAGAAAAATATACAGAAGAATGGAAAATATAACTGAGGATCTATTACATGACGATTAGTTTGGCTTTAGGAAAGGTGAACGCATCAAAGACGAACTTCTGACGATGCAGTTTATAATGGAAGCAAGACTGAAGATAAATCAAGACATGTCAATACGATTTATCGACCTGGAAACATCCTCTGACCATGTCAAATGGTGAAAGATGTTCGAAATTCTGAGAAAGAAATGGGTGCGCTATAGGGAAAGACGGGTAATACGCAATATGTGTAAGAACCAAGAAGGAACAATAAGGCTGGAAGACCAAGAACCAAGTGCTCGGATTAAAAAGGGTATAAGACAGGGATGTGGTCTTTCGCCCCTACTGTTCAACATACACATCGAAGAAGAAATGACGGAAATAAAAGAAAGGCTTAAGAGCGCGATTAAGATTCAGGGTGAAACGGTATCAATGATAAGATTCGCTGATGACATTGCTATCATCAGTGAAAGTGAAGGAGAGTCACGGGATCTATTGGATGGAATGGACAGTCTAATGAGTATAGAATATGGACTGAGCGTAAATCGAAAAAAGACGGAAGTAAAGAGAAGTAGCAGAAATGAAAACAGCGAGAAACTTAACGTCTGAATTGGGGATCACGGAGTAGATGAAGTTAAGGAATTCTGCTACGCAGGAAGCAAAATAACCCATGATGGACGGGGGAAGGACATAAAAGGCAGACAAGCATTGGCAAAAATGGCGTTCCTGCCCGAGAGAAGTCTGATAGTATCAGACATAGGTCTTAATTTGAAGAATAAATTTCTGAGAATGTACGTCTAGCGTGGACTGTGGGAAAACCGGAACAGAAGAAAAAAGGGTTCAAATGGCTCTGAGCACTATGGGACTTAACATCTGAAGTCATCAGTCCCCCAGAAGTTAGAACTACTTAAACCTAACTAACCTAAGGGCATCACACACATCCATGCCCGAGGCAGGATTCGAACCTGCGACCGTAGCGGTCGCGCGGTTCCGGACTGAAGCGCCTAGAACCGCTCGGTCACTCCGGCCTGCGGAACAGAAGAGAATCAAAGCATTTAAGATGTGGTGCTACAGACGAATGTTGAAAATTAGGTGGACTGCTAAGGTAAGGAATGAGGACGTTCCGCGCAGAATAGGAGAGGGAAGGAATATATGGAAAACACTGATAAGGAGAAGAGACAGGGTGATGGGACATCTGTTAAGACATCAGAGAATAACTTCCGTAGTTCTAGAGGGAGCTGTAGAGGGTAGAAACTGTAAGGGCAGACAGAGATTGGAAAACATCCAGCAAATAATTGAGAACGCAGGTTGCAAGTGCTACTCTGTGATGAAAAGGCTTGCACAGGAGAAGAGTTCGTGGCGGGCCGTATCAAAACAGTCTGAAGAACGATGACTCAAAAAATGTTTTTAAAAAATCCTCCAATACTACCAACAAAGAGCCCAGGGCAAAATTCTGCCGGTAGTTTTTTTACGAGGCCACTATACTGACATTTGCGTCGTTCGTTTTGTTCACAACCGGAGCCACATTTCCACGAGGTAGCACCTTAAAATCCCGTAACACTCAAACTTGAGCAATATATACAGGTTAAACTATTACTATGAAAACACAGAAAGTACACGCACTCAGCAAAATCAATAGTTACCGAATGTTACGAAGAAAGTAGGCAAGATATGTACTCTCAGTAAGTCTCACATTATGCAGGGAAAATCCAATGCAGGAACGACACATGAATAATGAAACGATGTTCTACAGTGTGTCCAGTGTGCGATTTACAGGGTGGGTTGGGGGGGATTCTGCCCCCCCCCCTTCCCCCCCTCTGCATCAGACCATCCCCTTCTCTGGTTTTAGTTTATGCATCCCAACCTGGGATGTTTATTTCCCACGCACTGGAGTAAAACTTTACATATAATTTAAATTTGTGGAACCGAACACCGAAAGGTTACTATTAATATGTTTACTTATTAATTTTGAAAAAGTGTTATGTAGCAGTTAAGCATTTCAAAACATTTAGAACTAAATGACAAGACGCACGCCACAATTCCGTAGCATGCCACAATGTTGCAAGACGTCGCTCCAGTGTAAACGAGGCTTTAGAGCCAGGTCTGTATTGTATGGTGGATGTGATCTGTAGCGTACGAAACTAAAACCTGCAATCAGATCCAAACGTCGTGGAAAACTGTGAAGAGGTGCCATCCTGCAGCAAGATAACGCTCGCCTACATTCTGCCAGACGGGCAGCCGACTCAATAAAGGAGTTGAGATTCGAGGTGCTGGAATATGCACCATACAGTCCAGGCCTGGCTCCAAGCGATTATCACATGTTTGGACCCTTAACGGAAGCACTACAGGGAAGAAGATTTGAAAGTGATGAAGACGTCATTGCTGTGGTGCAAAATTGGTTACAGATGCAACCGACAAACGTATTTTCTGAAGAAATAAAAACTCGTAAAACGTCGGGAAAACTGCATTGAAGTCCAGGGAGGTTACACAGAAAAATAACGCATGTTTCAGTTTTCTATCATCAGAATAAGTACAGCTTTTCACAAATGTGCCTTTACTTTTTGAATTCCCCTCGTATACCTATATGTAGATGATTTTGTAAATAAGCTTTATCTATAATGTACTTTTAAAGATATAACAAGGGATGGCTTTTCTGATAGTGCATACGCGTGAATAGTGAGTTTCGACATTAACATCTATTTATAATTAACTGTTTAACCATGGGTAACGCCACGGTCCGAGCTAGTAACATATATAATTATACTAACCCCCTAAGACATCCCCCCCCCCCCCCCCCCTGGTAAAAGCACAAATCGCACACTGAACGTGTCCGCCAACTGCTTAGTTCATGGCAGAGTAGCTAATCATCGATTATGCAAGTCACTTAGGGACGTAAACAGGTAGGCCTAAAAAACTGCCACGTCAGTTATGAATTGTCCGCCTCCGTAGCTGAGTTTCCAGCGCGGCTGATTTGTCATGCAGATGACCCGGATACTGCCCTGTAACCGGTATTGCCAGAGATTTTGCTTGGTGGAAGGACTGGAACGAAGTCCATTAAGGCTCGTGATGACAATTGAAAGCTACTTGAATGACAAGTAGCGGCTCCAAGGTCTGCAAAGTCGACAATGGCTGGGACAGCTGTGCGCTTCCTAATGCCTCTCCATACCACAACCGAAGGACGCCATCGGCTGAAAATCACGTGGTGCTCGGTCAGTTCCGACTGACCCGTCTGAGGCCAAAACGACAGACCTATAAATTTCACCGTCTCAACAACCCATTTGTCTATGAGACGCCAAGCCCTCTTTATAGCATTCCGTACCTCAATTTGTAAAAACAAAACCGTCACAGAATGACTCTGTTTTCCGAGTTTCTGTTTGTCTGTCTGTACGACTGTCAGGACCGCTTTTCTCAGGAACGGGCATACGTATCAAGTTGAAATTTACGCTACATGCTAAGACCTACGGGCCCTTGTCATTGTAAATATTTAAGGTTCCAAGTCAATGCAGTCAAGTGATACGGTCATTTATGCCCCAGATTCTGATACAAACTCGCCCATGAAAACCTATAGGATATTTCCCGTTGACCGGAATCACGAAGTGTGGCAAGAAGCAAGGTTTAACAGTACAAGTAAAGGGAAAACTCGAAAATTGGTAATTTGTAATTAAATCACACGAAAAATTATTTTTACCGTTTTTATTTGTTTGTCTGTCTGTCAAGACCCTTTTTTTATCAGGAACGAATAGGCGTATCAATTTAAGATTTATGTCACATTCTAAAATATGCAGTCCCTTGGCGGAGTAAAACATTTAAACACCTAAGTCGATTTAATCAAAAGATACGGCCATTCCTGTCACATTTTGATACTCGCAATCTCACTCATTAAAACCTATAGAGTAGATCCCGTTGACCTGCAAGCGTGAAATTTGGCAATAAGCAAGGTTTCACAGTGCAAGTGAAGGAAAAAATTCGAAAATTGTCAATTTGTTGTTATAACACACGAAAATGACTCATTTTAGCGAAGTGTTTTCAGTCTTTCCGTCCCTCTGTTAAAACCACTTTTTCTCATGAAGTTTGACGTATCACGTTGAAATTTGTTATTTGGCAGTGTGAAAAATATAAGATTCTAAGTCAACGAAATTAAAAGTTACGACCATTTATGACACATATTTTAATACTCGCAAACTCGCTCATCAAAACCTAAAGGGTTCTTCCCGTTGGCCTACAATCATTAAATTTGGCAAGGAGCAAGGTTTCAAAGTACAAGTAAAAAATCTGAAAATTCTTAAATTGTAATTGAATGCCGTAAAAAAACGTTTTTGCCGTTATAACTTACATTCCATTCATCATCCTTCAGAAACGTGATGGAAAACTATTACTGCATGCAAATGTAAAATGTAAGTTTTAGTCATGTTTTAGCAAGTAAATAAAGACATGTTATTAAATCTTCTCTCTCTACATATACAAACCGAAGGCCCCAACTCGCTTCTTTTTGTATGTCCGAGATAGCCTCAAGAATTACTGCAAAGCTTTTGATACTGTCTTGCTATTACCAGGACGATATCTTGCCATTGCCGATATCGATAATAGGCAGGAAAAATGGTCGAGATTCTCGGGTCCCAGGGTGGATGAACTGTCTATTCTTTCTTTCTTTCTCTCACTTGTGCCTTTTTCTCGCAGGGACACAGGGTCGGCATGGTTAATCGGATTTGGCAATATTAGATTAAGGGGTGGCCGGATGCCTTTCGTGCCACCACCCTGTACCCCCCGGGATGGAATTAGTGTACCCCAACTGTCTGCAACCAGTGTAATCAATGGAATATTGCGAAAGTGTTCAGATGTCTGCGAGCTGTGTAACTGAGGCGGGACATGAGGACCAGCCCGGTATTCACCTAGGGGGATGTGGAAAACCGCCTAAAAACCACACCCAGGCTGGCCGGCACACCGACCGTCGTCGGTAATCTTCCGGGCGGATTCGATCCGGGGCCGGCGCGTCTACCCGAGCCCACGAAACAGCGCATTAGCGCTCTCAGCCAACGTGGCGGGTCAGTGAACGAACTGTCTATATATATAATTAAATTTGTACGGAGCCCTCAGTGCGTGAGTCCTACTCACACTTGTCCAATTTTTATTTTTCATTTTTGTAAATTGTAAAGCATATCGAGAAAACAGTAATTTAGTCGTTTTGGTATTATGCGCCTTACAGCCAAAGTTACTGCGCATCGTACACCAACAGAGTAAAAAAGAGTTACATTGATATCAATACTATCTCCGTGACAGACGGAGGACTTTACACTTCGCTTCATACCCAGAAATGAGTTTGTTACGTGTGCATAGGCTGCCAATATGTGGTGAGACAGCTCCAATTCAGAATATAGTCCTGCATGAGGAATGTCTCCTGTCTTTGGTATACAGGGGCTGGATGAAAATATGGAAACACCTCAAGAAACGCATGCTCGAACATAAATGCAGATGCTAACCAAGCCTGCAGGTTGGTGCTGTTGTATTTGACAATGAACAGCACCTATGCATTGCCCTCAATACGCTGCAAGTGTCATTCGTGTTCAGAACAGTTTTCTGTGTTTGTGAGTGCATTATGTCGGAACTAAGGGAATTCGAATGTAGGAATATTGTTGGAACTCTAATGATGGATGCTTCCGTAAGCAAGGTACCCGTGGCGTTTGAGGTTTCAAGAGGCACCATGATGCAGATTTACACCGCAGCGGAGAAACGTCACCCAATGAGCCACAACGCAGACGAAAGTTTGTGCTGACTGATCGTGACAGACGATCATTGAAGAGGATTGTGACGACAGATATAAGAGGAAGATAGCTGCAAATTTGTCTATCCTGCGTCGCGTAGGTAGTGTGTTGATCGTCACTTGCTCCAGTGACCACAGAGAAACGAACACACGTTCCTATACGTCCGCAATAGACTGAATTTTCGAAGTGAACGAAGCACTAGCAAGTCCGGGACGTAGCGAAGACAACGACTAGTTCTTTAGTTCTTTTTTTTCCGTTATTGATATTCGATCCCCCCCCCGAAGGTGGCGGACTGGAAGCAGTTTAGTACGCCGCTCTTCAGCCTACAGAATTTGTTTTATAAAATGAAGATAATAAATAATAAAAGCAGGCGATAAAATCGGTGACTTAAATGGTAAAATGGCGGAAAATTGTGGAACTTAAAACAAAAAACAAAGGGTTGGTGATGCGAATAAAATACACAGGAAGCAGACAGGTACAATAATAGACAGACGATTAAAAAACACGCCGACCGTCTGGTTTCTGTTCCCAAGAAAAATGGTTCAAATGGCTCTGAGCACTATGGAACTTAACATCTGAGGTCACCAGTCCCCTAGAATTTAGAACTACTTAAACCTAACCAACGTAAGGACATCACACACATCCTTGCCCGAGGCAGGACTCGAACCTGCGACCGTAGCGGTCGCGGGGTTGTTCGCAAGAGATACAAAAATCACACCCAGCGAGAGCATGATTTCTGTTCGCAACACTTTGGAGAGACGCACAACACTGAACACTCACTTGAATACTGGACTAAAAAGTTGGGACAAATATGACACACCACTGCCGAGGGTATATGGGGGGAACCTGGACAGATGATGGTAAAGAAAAGCAGGAAAGAGAGGAAAAATGAAGTTGGGGGTGGGGTGGGGGGGGGGGGGGGGGTGGACGGCTAGAGACAGAACGTTCATATATACAGGACATGAAACATCCTGGCAGATTAAAACTGTGGGCCGGACTGAGACTCGAACTCGGGACCTTTGCCTTTGCGGGCAAGTGCTCTACCAACTGAGCTACCCGTGCACGACTCACGCCCCGTCCTCACAGCTTTAATTCCGCCAGTACCTCGTCTCCTACCTTCCAAACTTCACAGAAGCTCTCCTGCGAACCCTTCTTCCAGGAGTGCTAGTTCTACAAGGTTCGCAGGAGAGCTTGTGTGAAGTTTTGAAGGTAGGAGACGAGGTACTGGCGGAATTAAAGCTGTGAGGACGGGCCGTGAGTCGTACACGAGTAGCTCAGTTGGTAGAGCACTTGCTGAGTGTGATGGCGCAGTGGTTAGCGCAGTGGACTCTTATTCGCGAGGACGACAGTTCAAACCCGCCTCCCGCTCTCCTGATTTACCGGCTTTGTCTGCCGGCACGGTAGCTCAGCGTGTTCGGTCAGAGGGTTAGCTGCCCTCTGCAATAAAAAAAAACTGAGTGAATGGATCAATAACGAACTTCAACGGGCGTCAGGGGACGTCCGCCACGAACAATTGCAACGAACTATAAAGAACAAAATGAGATTAAAAAAAAAGTTGGTAGAGCACTTGCCCGCGAAAGGGAAAGGTCCCGAGTTCGAGTCTCGGTCCGGCACACAGTTTTAATCTGCCAGGAAGTTTCATATCAGCGCACACTCCGCTGTAGAGTGAAAATTTCATTCCAGATATATATAGGACATGTACGTTAATTAGTGTGGTCTGCAGCAGTGTTTAGCATTTCAGCCACCTCACTTCGTGTAACTTGTTCCATGCGTGACAACATCGACGCGTGTAAGGCACGAATGGCGTCCTGTGGTATAGCCATCCATGCTGCATTCACCTCGTACAGTCCACGCATAGGTCTACGAGGCATCCTGCACGTCTGTTCAAGCACTCTGATTACCATCGGTGTGTGGCGACAACGAGAGCCGCAGGTACATTTTACCGGTAGATGGTGATGCGCGGTGATTAGATGTTGCCCTTGAACCCACAGGCCGACATGGCTCAAATGCTAATAATTTCTGCAGAACATACTATGTACATGTCCTGTGAGTATGAACGTCATATCTTTAGTCATTCAAGTAGTTCTGTTTTTTCTGAACATGAGTGTACAACGGCCAGACCAGTAACCACTCGAGACTGGAAAAGAAACTAAGTCACATTGGCTGTGCTACAGCGCGATACTAACAGCTACAAAGTACAGCAAGCTATGAGCTGCGCAGTGAGCCAGGGCCACAGGCTCAGTGGCAGACAGTCGCGCCACGTGATATGCATACCTCGGCGGTCGCTCCCCTTATACGACGGCGGCCTGCAGCCGCCGCTCGCAGCGGCATATCCACGTCCTTGCTAGGCAGGGTTCAAACAAGGCTCTGAGCACTATGGGACTTAACATCTATGGTCATCAGTCCCCTAGAACTAAGAACTACTTAAACCTAACTAACCTAAGGACATCACACAACACCCAGTCATCACGAGGCAGAGAAGATCCCTGACCCTGCTGGGAATGGAACCCGGGAACCCGGCCGTGGGAAACGAGAACGCTACCGCACGACCACGAGCTGCGGACGCTAGGCAGCGAATCTGAATGACTGTCGCATACAAAACAAATGTCACTGCAGAACTTACTGTCCCACTCGAGAACCCTCTCAGCACCAGAACACGAAGGGAGCTCCAAAAGCTGGGAGGTGCAGGGCGAGCTGGAATACAAAAACAAATCATCAGTGATGCAAATTCCAGTTGCATGAAAATGCGGTGCCGAAGCCTCGTAACGTGGACCATTGAGCAACGGAAGAATGTCATTTGTTCGGAGTCGAGTGTCACACTGTTTCCTAGTTATTTCCGAGTTTTAGATGGTTCAAATGGCACTGAGTACTACGGGACGTAGGCCGTCTAACGCACGGCTTTCCGGGCGGGAAGGATCCGCCCGGCGGATTTGTGTCGAGCTCCGGTGAACCGGCCAGTCTGTGGATGGTTTTTAAGCGGTTTTCTATCTGCCTCGGCGAATGCGGGCTGGTTCCCCTTATTCCGCCTCAGTTACACCATGTCGGCGATTGCTGCGCTACAAGTTCTCCACATACGCGTACACCACCATTACTCTACCACGCAAACATAGTGGTTACATTCGTCTGGTGTGAGACGTTCCCTGAAGAGTCCACCGGGGGCCGAACTGCACAATAACCCTTGGTTCGGTGTGGGGCGGCGGAGGGGTGAAGTGGACTGCGATAGTTCAAATGGCTCTGAGCACTATGGGACTCAACTTCTGAGGTCTTTAGTCCCCTAGAACTTAGAACTAGTTAAACCTACCTAACCAAAGGACATCATACACATCCATGCCCGAGGCAGGATTCGAACCTGCGACCGTAGCGGTCTCGCGGTTCCAGACTGCAGCGAATAGAACCGCACGGCCACTTCGGCGGCGGACTGCGGTAGTCGTCGTAGGGTTGTGGACCACTGCGGCTGCGGCGGGGACGGAGCCTTTCCGTCGTTTCTACAATGGGACGTAACATCTGAGGTCATCAGTCCCCTAGAACTTAGAACTACTTAAACCTAACTAACCTAAGGACATCACACACATCCATGCCCGAGGCAGGATTCGAACCTGCGACCGTAGCGGTCGTGCGGTTCCAGACTGAAGCGCCTAGAACCGCTCAGCCACTGATGCCGGCATTTCCGGGTTTACGCCCCAAGAGTGAAACATGGCGGTGTTCGATTAGGACCGTCGTATCGTGGTACTCCATGAGACCCATGGTTACCCAGCGAGGTCGTATTTTGGCTGATCATGCCCATCCCATGGTACAATGTTTGTTCTCCAGTGGTGGTGATGCTGTTAAATCATCAAATATGAGGTAGCTAGGAAACCTGCTTTCTCGGATCGCTAGACAACATTCAAACAAATCGTATTAATGAGTTTTATTACAAAATGAAAAAAAAATACAATACTTAACTTGGTGTTACACAGATCTGACGCATGGAAAGGGCGGCAGACAAAATAAGAAATCTCTTCAGTTCCCAAATCCGTGTTCAAGCAAGTGATCAGAGCTGACGCTTCTATAGCGTCTGTAGAACTGGCCCGCCACCAGTCGAGTGCGGCTCTTCATACAGAGACCGCTGCTGTGGCGTTGTCGTCCTGGAAACGAGTCGGTCAGCGTGCTATTGGCTGGCGTCTTTTCACACATCTCTTCTCTCTCGTTCCCGACTGGGGTGCCGGCTCCTGACTTTACGCCGTAACAGATGCCGTGCTCCAAGACGACAGGACCCCTGTCCACACTGCTCGCATCGTCTGGGACTGTTTTTGTGAGCACGATTATGAAATGACGCATCTTCCCTGGCCACCACAGTCACCAGATCTGAATATTGTCGCAGAAGAAACTGAGTAGCACCGTCATTGTAGTGTGCTGGCACGGTAGCTCAGTCGGGCCGGCACGGCAGCTCAGCGTGTTCGGTCAGAGAGCTGCTTGGCCTCTGTAATAAAAAAAAACTGAGTGGGAGGATCAACGAAACGAACTTTAACGGATGTCATGTGACGTCCGCAACGACGAAACACAACGAACAAAAAAACATAAAAGCGTGTTCGGTCAGAGGGCTGCGTGCTCTCTGTAATAAAAAACTGAGTCAAGGAACCAACGATCAATTTGAACGGATGTCTTGTGACGTCCACCCCGACCAAACGCAACGAACTATATCGAACAAAATGCGTAAAAAAAAAAAAAATAGTATAGTGGCTATGACACTAGACTGTTGAGTAGGGGGTCGTGAGTTCGAAACTGACCTGAACTGTAAAATTTTAATTTCTATATTCGCTTCGAGTACATTCTAGAAGTATCCACAAACGCCATGAACCATTGTACTGTAATGTTCTGTAACTGTATATATACCGTATGTGTTCTGGTCCGAGGCAGTTCGCTCCGCATTCTTGTATGTGTAAGTGCTGAATACACCTTCGTTAAGTTAAGTTAGTGTTCGTTATTCATTTACTTACACCTTCTTCGACGTGACAGTATTATTGAGCCTGTGTGGTCTACCTGAGAGAGAAAGGTGAGTGATTGCTATCCACCTCCATCATCGTTAAAGGGGGCAGGACGTCAAACGGAACGACTTGGAACAGGAGAGACACCACAGGAATTTTTAATTTCCACTGTCTATACTTTTAAAAATAAATTCATAAAACTTTGTCAGAATGACCAGAAAGGATTCAGGATTTACACTTATAGTGGTGGAAGTTCAAGAATATAAGAAAATAATTTATTTTTTTGTATTTCAGCTTTTGTTCACTTACCAATGGCTGCGTTTGTTGGTATAGGTACACTTTTCTTCATAAGTAAGGGAGTTTCTTCGATGAATTTTGCACAGCATACAAACCATACTTACAGGTGTATGAAACTCTAGAATTTTCCAAATCTATTAAAAACTGTGGTAAACATTGAGATAATTAACTATAAAATTTGAGTTTTTTCTAAACATGAAGTTTAAAATGTAACAGCACATTCATTTTTTCATAAATTAAATAATTTCTAGCGTTTCATGCACCTGTAAGTATGGTTTGTATGCTGTGCAAAATTCATCGAAGAATCTCTCTTACTTATGAAGAAACGTGTAGCTACGGCAACAAACGCAGCCAGTAGTAAGTGAAAAAATGATGAACTTTCACATGTAAAACAAAGTTAATATTGTTATGTTTTTGAACTTCCACTGCTATGAGTATGAATCCTGAATCCTTCCTGGTCATGCTGACAAAGTTTTATGAATTTATTCGTAAAAGTATAGACAGTGGAAATTAAAATGTCCTGTGGTGTATCTCATGCTCCAAGACAGCCCGTTTGACGTCCTATCCCCCTTAAGTGAACTTGCCATTATTTTCCAGGAAGAATGGTATAATATTCAGTTGAAAACTACTCAGGAGCCGGCCTGAGTGGGCGATCGGTTCTAGCCGCTACAGTCTGGAACCGCGCGACCGCTACGGTCGCAGGTTCGAATCCTGCCTCGGGCATGGATGTGTGTGATGTCCTTAGGTTAGTTAGCTTTAAGTAGTTCTAAGCTCTAGGGGACTGATGACCTCAGATGTTAAGTCCCACAGTGCTCAGAGCCATTTGATTTGAACTACTCAGGACCTGTATTTATTTATTCCGAGAGGACTGAAAGATGTCCTTAAAGGACACGGTTTTCTTCATCGTATTAGGCATGTAAATGTGTTGTGTTTTTGTTGCGTCCACGTTTTTGTCCACACCCTGTATTTTCCTGTAATCGTAATCGCCAATCCAGCTTACATTCGGCCTGTGTTGCAGGCATCATGGCGTGCCCGCACGCCGTGACGGAGGACGGCTTCGAGATGCAGCTGGGCGTCAACCATCTCGGCCACTTCCTCCTCACGTGCCTCTTGCTGCCCAGGCTGCGCGCGTCTGCTCCTGCCCGCATCGTCAACGTCTCCTCGCTGGCGCATTTAGGTTGGTGGCATTTTACCCTGCGCAGTGAAGTGTGTCTTTCTCTCCGTCGCTGTCCTGCAGTGAGAGTGTTGGGGGACAGGGAAGTGGGACGGGAGAGAGTGAAAGTAGAGGGTGTTGCACATATTGTTGTCGTCGACTTCAGACTAAGGACTCATTACTTCAAGCTCTTCACGCTAATGACGTCCAAGTGTATGTAAATGTCAGCCCAAGAAAATCACGTCTGCCACGGTATGCACAAAGTGAGATTTGTTTTTTTGCCGAAGTTGGTAAAAAATTTATATCTCAAACTGAAACGTTACGAGTCTCAGCTGATACTCGTATTGTATAGATCAGGGGTTCCCAACAAAATTTTCTTGAGGACCCCGTCATCGAGCATGTTTGGTACCTTGTCATATCACAGTATCAAGTACCTAAAAAAGCCAAATTAAGCGTCTTTTTATACGTTTTCTATTTTTAGTACTTAGAAAAAACATTCATTATCGAAAAAATATTGAGCTTAAAACTTTTTCAATTTAGCTATCATTGTTATTGTTATTTTGTGTGATGTCCTTAGGTTAGTTAGGTCTAAGTAGTTCTAAGCTCTACGGGACTGATGACCATAGATGTTAAGTCCCATAGTGCTCAGAGCCATTTGTTATTGTTAAATTTTTGATTATTGCTCAAAATCTTTGTCTTCAAATCAAAATCCTTAAAAAAATTAAAATTGAGTATGAACTGAAAATGACAAGAAAAAGTTAAAACTGATTGTATTGGTCTTTCAAGTGTACTACACTTGAAATCGCATGGAGTAGACACGTGTGAAAGCCGGTCGCTGTGGCCGGGCAGTTCTAGGCGCGCATTCCGGAACCGTGCGACTGCTACGGTCGCAGGTTCGAATCCTGACACGGGCATGGATGTGTGTAATGTCCTTAGGTTGGTTTGATTTAAGTAGTTCTAAGATCTAGGGGACTGATTACCTCAGATGTTAAGTCCCATAGTGGTTCAAATGGCTCTGAGCAATATGGAACTCAACTGCTGTGGTCATTAGTCCCTTAGAACTTAGAACTACTTAAACCTAACTAACCTAAGGACATCACACACATCCATGCCCGAGGCAGGATTCGAACCTGCGACCGTAGCAGTCGCACGGTTCCGGACTGCGCGCCTAGAACCACGAGAACACCGCAGCCGGCAAGTCCCATAGTGCTCAGAGCCATTTGAGCCATCACACACATCCATGCCCGAGGCAGGATTCGAACCTGCGACCAGAGCGGTCGCGCGGTTCCAGCCTGAAGCGCCTAGAATCGCTCGGCCACACTGGCCGGCAAAACACTAATTTCATACAAGATATTATTTATTTGAAAAAATACAATTACAACAGAGTACTCCATCAGTATACAGTTAGATTTAATTTTCAGTTCTTAATGAGATGAGTTCAGTCTGACCTTTGAGTCCATTATTTCTGAAATATTAGGTTCCAAACTTGAAACGTTCACTCTGAAATCCGAACGCATGTCGAGCCGATTTCTATATTTGTTTTTCATGAAACACATGGAAGAAAATGCTTGTGCACACCGATATGGTTTTGCAAATGGAAGTCTAACGGCATACAGCAGAGCTATTTGCCCTTATCTAATTCTAGTTTTGCGCTAGTGTGTGCTAGTGACAGTTGGCTCTAGGAAGACGCTAGACGCAGAAGTTAGCGTTCGCTAAAGCTCTGCTCATGCAGGAACCTGCCAAAACAAATCTGTTATCATACGAAATATATTTAATATATTTTTTATTCTAATTGCATCTTGCGAACCCCTCTGGCATGGCTCGCGGACACCTGTTGGGAACCACTGCTATAGATAGTTGATCAGTGAACATTTTCATAAAGCATTTGCATTTATACGCTTCTGACAGCACCTCGTTACCTTAAGAAAATGAAAACTATATCGTCATAGGATGAGAATATAAACTGAGGTGAATAGACTGTTTCCAGAAAATTTCTCTTTCACTTATACGCATTACAAAAATATCGGGCATGATGGCCTAGCAGTACAGCAGTGCCAGGAAATCGAGAGGTCGAAGGGCCGAATCCCGACCAGAACATGGATTTTTCACGCTTCGTTTTATTCAGCCTTCACCTTCCTACGATGTAAAGAGTTACTAAGAACGGCATGTGGTACGGGTCTTATTTCCCCTTTACCTCGTTGGGTAACTGAGGTAAATTAGGGACACGCAAGTGGCCGAAGTGACGTCCAATTGGAAGTCTCGCATTTGGCCACTGAGCCACACAAAATTATTATTATCATAATTTCACTACAAAAGTAAAACAAAAATTAATCTACTCAGTAGTCATGTCTTATTACTACTATTACAATGCAGTTCAATTCAGAACAAATACACATAAATACAATATTGCGGAGTCTGTGTGCGTAGAATTTACGACGGAATGTTCTTCTGGACATGCATGCATGTCCGAAGGAACAGGTACAGAAGCAACTACAGCTGTTATAAAATACAGGAAATGTATTTGCAGTTGCTAATACGAGCAACCTCATATTGCAGAATGGAAGGACGACATTGAAAATTTGTGCCGGAGCGGAACTCGAACCCGTATTTGCCACTTGTCGTGAGAGGTTGCTTTCAAAATCAAATGGCTCTAAGCACTATGGGACATAACATCTGAGGTCATCAGTCCCCTAGACTTCCTTAAACCTAAATAACCTAAGGAGGCCACACAAATCCATGCCCGAGGCAGGATTCGAACATGCGACCGCAGCAGCAGCAGCGCGGTTCCTGACTGAAGCGGCCAGAACTGCTCGGCCACAGCGTCCGGCGTTTGCTCTCACCATTTCGGCTATTCGTGCACGCTTCAAGGCCGAAACCGGACTTCCATATGTCGTCATCCATGTCTCATTAGCCTGTGCTCGTACACTTACCGTAATTCTCGGACAAGAAAGCCAGTTAATCGAAAGTCGCTAGCCTGGTATCAGCGGAAAAGTACGACATTTCAGTGCCTGTGTTTGTAAATACTACGATGAATTCACTTGCCGTAGAACATGTGCAGAGAACATATGTAGACCAACGACGGACTTGCTGTCAGATCAAGCTTGCAGGACTAGAGAAAGACAATTTCACTTTCGTACTGAATGTAGAGGGCAGGCTTAAATCAGAATCTACAACCGCTACAGCGGCCGCCTTCTGCATTCGCACTGCATGAGTGTGGTAAGAATGGGCCGGCACAGCCATCACTGTTTCAGTAAGGAAGCGATGTCTTTCATCGCCCTTCAGGAACCAACAGCACAGTTTTAATGTCTTGCAGCCAGCTAGTTGCTTTCGTGATGCACTTCGGCGATCTTACTGGTGTCTGTACATACCTTTCCATGTTCTTTCTTCAACCATTAACCAGTCTGGCAGTCGTTGGTCATATCCGCAATTTATTCTCATAATTACGCTTTACTCGTGCTCACCCATCTATGCCAAGATTTGCTTTTGCGACTATAATTCTTTGTCCGCTTATTAAATGATCATTCAAATGGCTCTGAGCACTGTGGGACTTAACTTCTTTGGTCATCAGTCCCCTAGAACTTAGAACTACTTAAACCTAACTAAGGTAGGACATCACACACATCCATGCCCGAGGCAGGATTCGAACCTGCGACCGTAGCGGTCCCAGCTCGTTTTGTAAATCTTGCTAGTGAACATCTTTGTCACACGTTCCCTGAAAAGTGGACAGAAAGAGGAGATCCTGTATAGTGGACAGCTCATCCTCCCGATCTGTCTCCACTTGGTTTCTTCTTGGAGTCATGTCTAACGTCTTGTGTGCGAGACGTCTGTCGAGACTGGGGAGGATCTCCTGGCAAGATACCCTTAAGGCCATAAACCACATATAACGCAAAAAATCAACCGATTTTCTCCATTTTCCTAAGCTGGAGAAAGAGTGTAATAGCCAAATTTTTATCCTGTGCTGTCGAATAGTTAGAGTAAAACGACCGTTCTGTTTTGTATGGTAATGGTCACCTGCCCAGGGACTATTCATAACACTTGACGCTACCTATCTGTGACCAATAGAGTGCGAGGTATGAAGGTCAGAAAAGTCCCGTTTTTATGCGCGGCATTTTGCAACATACACTGAGGTGACAAAAGGCATAAGATACCTCCTATCATCATGTAGGGCCTCCTTTTGCACGGCGAAGTGTAGCAGCTCGAAGTGACTTGGGCTCAACAAGTCGTTGGAAGTCCCCTGCAGAAATATTGAGCAAAACTGCCTCTATAGCAATAGTTGCAAAGCGAAACTTCCTGGCAGATTAAAATTTTGTGGCGGACCGAGCCTCGAAGTTGGGACCTTTAGCCTTTAGCGGGCAATTACTCTACCGACTAAGCTACCAGAGTACGACTCACCACTCCTCCTCGAAGCTTTACTTCCTCAAAAGGTAAAGGTCCCGAGTTCAAGTCTCGGTCCGACACACAGTTTTAATCTCTCAGGAAGTTTCATATTAGCACATACTCGGCTGCAGAGTGAAAATTCATTCTTGAAACAACACCCCACGCTGCGGCTAAGCCATATCTCGGCCATATCCTTTCTTCCAGGAGTGCTACTCTTGCAGGGTTCGCAGGACAGCTTCTGTGGAGTTTTGGCGGTAGGAGATGAGGTACTGGCGGAAGTAAAGCTGTGAGGATGGGTCCTGAGTCGTACTTGGGTAGCTCAGTCGGTAGAGCACTTACCCACGAAAGGCAAAGGTCCCGAATTCGAGTCTCGGTACGGCACACAGTTTTAAGCTGCCAGGAAATTCCATGTTTGTTTGGGAACATGAAGTTCATTACTGGCTCCCAATGGTCTCCATGTGGCCGAACATAACAATTCCCAATCATTGATCAGTTGAGCTGGACCAGAGGACGTAGCCCGTTCCATATAAACACAGGCCATACCATTCTGGGCCACCACTGGCTTGCACAGTGCCTTGTGGACAATTTGGATCCATGCCTTCATGGGGTAAGAGCCACACTCGAACCCTACCATTAGGTCCAATCAACTGAAATCAGGACTCATCCGACAAGGACATGGTTGTTCCAGTCGTCTAGGGTCTAACCGATAAGGTCACTGATCCAGGAGTGGCGCTGCAGGCGATGTCGTGCTGTTATCCAAGGCATCGGTCGTCTGCTGCCGTAGCTCATTAACACCAAATTTCGCAGCACTGTCCTAACAGATACGTTTCTCGTTCGTCCCACATTGATTTGCGCAATTACTTCAGGCAGTGTCCGTGTCTGTTAGCACTGACAACGCAAACGTGACTGCTCTTGGTCATTAAGTGAAGGCTATCTGCCACTGAGTTGTTCGTTGTGAGAGGTAATGCCTGAAATTCGGTATTCTCAGCACAACCTTGACATAATGAACCTCGGTAAATTGAATTCCCTAACGATTTCCGAAACTGAATGTCCCATACATCTGGCTCCAACTACCATTCCGCGTTCAAAGTCTGTTGATTCCCGTCGTGCGGCCATAATCACGTCGGAAACCGTTTCACATAAATCACCTGAGTACAAACGACAGCTCCGCCATTGAACTGACTTTTTATACCTGGTGTACGCGATACTAACTCCATCTGTATATGTGCATTTCACTGTTCCATGAGTTATGACACCTCTGTGTTCCAGATAGCGAATGCTGTCGCATGCTTATCGATTTAAAATGAAAACACCATTACTGCTGAAGGCAAATTTCTCCCTCTCATCTTTAAATGTCTTTAAAGCGAATGTAGCACGTTCGAAAACGTAGTCCTTACGTGAACGCATGTAGAGACATGGAAAGCAAGAAATGTTGGATAAAGATGAGGGAATGAAAAGTAAGATCGTAAGAATCTTAGTCTATGTATACACTTAATGTATTGTTCAGGAATTGGAAACAAAAATCTCTAGTTTCGTATGCAAATCTTGGTCAACAGACCACATCCCTTTACGTGACCACCCGTATACAACAGACAAAGAAAATCATATATTAGCGTTAACGTCTGCACTATAGTTTGATGATTGGAACAACGAGATAAAAACCAGAAATCTCGGATGACAGGATAAAATTTTGGATATTGATTCCCACGTGTTCTAACGAAGTTGTGAACTCAAACAAAGCCCTAACGTGTCTCACGTTAAAGAAAACCGCAAAGTACACAACTGACATTAAAATTTGTACACCAAGAAGAAATGCAGATGATAAACGGGTATTCATTGGACAAATATATTATACTAGAACTGACATGTGATTACATATTCGCGCAATTTGGATGCATAGATCCTGAGAAATCAGTACCCAGAACAACCGCCTCTAGCTGTAATAACGGCCTTGATACGCCTGGGCATTGAGTCAAACAGAGCTTGGATGGCGTGTACAGCTGCAGCCGCCCATGCAGCTTCAACACGATACCACAGTTCATCAAGAGTAATGACTGGCGTATTGTGACGAGCCAGTTGCTCGGCCACCATTAACCAGTCTTTTTCAATTGGTGAGAGATCTGGAGAACGTGCTGGCCAGGGCAGCAGCCGATCATTTTCTGTACCCAGAAAGGCCCGTACAGGACCTGCAACATGCGGACGTGCATTATCCTGCTGAAATGTAGGGTTTCGCAGGGATCGAATGAAGGGTAGAGCCACGGGTCGTAACACATCTGAAATGTAACGTCCTCTGTTAAAAGTGCCGTCAATGCGAACAAGAGGTGACCGGGACGTGTTACCAATGGCACCCCATACCATCTCGCCAGGTGATACGCCAGTATGGCGATGACGAATACACGCTTCCAATGTGCGTTCACCGCGATGTCGCCAAATACGGATGCGACCATCATATTGATCTAACCAGAACCTGGATTCATCCGAAAAAATGACGTTTTGCCATTCGTGCACCCAGGTTCGTCGTTGCGTACACCATCGCTGGCGCTCCTGTCTGTGATGCAGCGTCAAGGGTAACCGCAGCCATGGTCTCCAAGCTGATAGTCCATGCTGCAGCAAACGTCATCGAACTGTTCGTGCAGATGGTTGTTGTCTTGCTGACGTCCACATCTGTTGACTCAGGGATCGAGACGTGGCTGAACGATCCGTTACGGCCATGCGGATAAGATGCCTGTCATGTCGACTGCTAGTGGTACGAGGCCGTTGGGATCCAGCACGGCGTTCCGTATTACCCTCCTGAACCCACCGATTCCATATTCTGCTAACAGTCATTGGATCTCGACCAACGCGAACAGCAATGTCGCGATACGATAAACCGCCATCACGATAGGCTACAATCGGACCTTTATCAAAGTCGGAAACGTGATGGTAGGCACTTCTCCTCCTTACACGATGCATGACAACAACGTTTCACCAGGCTGTTGGTGTATGAGAAATCGGTTGGAAACTTTCCTTATGTCAGCATTTTGTAGGTGTCGCCACCGGCGCTAACCTTATGTGAATTCTCTGAAAAGCTAATTATTTGCATATGACAGCATCTTCTTCCTGTCGGTTAAATTTCGCGTCTGTAACACGTCATCTTCGTGGTGTAGCAATTTTAATGGCCAGTAGTGTATCCCGCGGTTAGAAATCAAAAGTTCCACTATCTCAAATGACATGTAACGCACAATCACATACGTGAACCAGAGGCAAACAGCCAGCAACCATCTTACTGTAAGTCGGAAAGAAGTCGTTCTAGGTGCCCATGTCATTATCACAAAGCAAACACAAAGCAAATAGTCTATGCTAAATAAATGAGCACACTGTCGGAGCAGCAAGTGACCTTGGCTAACCGATTCTGCCTCCGAAGCATTTCTGTTGGCTGAGTCACATCAAAGTTTAGGGCATTTGCTATGACGTGCCTTACAATTTCCGCCCAGCGATTAATAGTGTTTGGACAAAAATATGGAGCACCGCAAGAAATGTATAAATACGGATGCTAGACAAGTCTACAGGTTGCGCTGTTGTTGTATTTTACCATGAACGGCACCTGTCCAAAGATCTCTGTATGTTGCAAGAGTTTGTCGTGGTCAGAACCAATGAACCTTAAGTGTTCGGTGCTGCAAGAGGCACCGCATCGAAGATTTGTTCCGCGTACAGGGAATGCGGAAAATATTATCCGCCAAGTCACAAAAAAAAAAACGGTTCAAATGGCTTTGAGCACTATGGGACTCAACATCTTAGGTCATAAGTCCCCTAGAACTTAGAACTACTTAAACCTAACTAACCTAAGAACATCCCATACATCCATGCCCCGAGGCAGGATTCGATCCTGCAACCGTTCGGTCGCGCGGTTCCAGACTGTAGCGCCTAGAACCGCTCGGCCACTCCGGCCGGCAGTAGGCGGAAGTGTGTACTATGTAAGTGAGACGGATGGTCATCGCAAAGGATTGTGACGAAGCATATGAGAACGACAGCTGCAAAAGTCACTGCAGTACTGAATGTCGTACTTGCTAACCCTATCAGCGCGAAAGCAACTGGAAAGGAGCTTCATAAACAGGGATTTCAGGGCGTGCTGGAATTTCAAAATCAGCGATGCAAATGCACTTAACAGGAAAACATGGTGCCGAAGGCATAAAGCCTAGACTACAGAGCAATGGAAGAATGTTATTTGGTCGGATGAGTCCTGTTTCACACTGTTTCCAACATCTGGCAGCGTTTCCGTTCCAAGAGTGAAAGCATGTTGCAGGTGATGATACGGTAATGATTTGGGCAGTCACATCCCGGTATTCCATGGGCTGCATCGTTATGCATTACTGTCAAGGGTTATGACACCATTCTGGCTGATCATGTCCATCTCATGGTACAATGTTTGTTTCCCAATGGTGATACTGTGTTGCATGGCATCAGACCCCGTTTACACGGCTCATATAGACCAGGATTGGTTTTGTGAACACGAGGATGACTTGTCACATCTCCCTTGGCCACTGCAGTATTATTGAGCCTTTTTGGTCTACTTTGGAGAGAAGTGTGATTGATTGCTATCCACCTTCCTCACCGTTACCTGAACTTGACACCATTTTGCAGACGGAATTGTATAAGATGCCCTTGTAAACTATACAGGACATGTATTTACCCGTCCGGATACGCCCGGAAGCTGTTTTGAATGCCAGTGGGTTTCCGACACCGTATTCTACATCCACGTCTACATGGCTACTCTGCAATTCACACGCAAGTGCCTGGCAGAGGTTTCTTCGAACCATCTTCATACTACTTCTCTACTGTTCCACTCTCTAACAGCCCGTGGCAAAAAAGAACGCTTAAATCTTTCAGTACGAGCTCTGAGTGCCGTTATTTTGTTATGATGACACTTCTCCATATCTAGGTTGGCGACAGTAAAATACAGGGTGATCAAACAGTCAGTACAAATTTGAAAACTTAATAAACCACGGAATAATGTAGATAGAGCGGTAAAAATCGACACACTTGCTTGGGATGACATGGGGTTTTATTAGAACAAAAAAAGTATTGCTAGACTTGTGAAAGATCTCTTGCGCGCGTCGTTTGGTGCTGATCGTGTGCTCAGCCGCCTCTTTCGTCAAGCTTGGCCTCCCAGGTCCCCAGACCTCAGTCCGTGCGATTATTGGCTTTGGGGTTACGTGAGTCGCAAGTGTATCGTGATCGACCGACATATCTAGGGATGCTGAAAGACAACATCCGACGCCAATGCCTCACCATAACTCCGGACATGCTTTACAGTGCTGTTCACAACATCATTCCTCGACTACAGCTATTGTTGAGGAATGATGGTGGACATATTGAGCATTTCCTGTAAAGAACATCATCTTTGCTTTGTCTTACTTTGTTATGCTAATTATTGCTATTCTGATCAGATGAAGCGTCATCTGTCGGACGTTTTTTGAACTTTTGTATTATTTTGGTTCTAATAAAACCCCGTGTCATTCCAAGCATTTGTGTCAATTTGTACCTCTCTATCTACATTATTCCGTGATTTATTCAGTTTTCAAATTTATACTGACTCTTAGATCACCCGGTACTTTCACATTCAGAGGAGACAGTTGGTGAATGAAATTTCGTGAAAAGGTCTTGCCGCAACGAAAAACGCCTATGTTTTAATGGTTATCATACCAAGTTGCTTATCATAACTATAACACTTTCACCCCTATTTTCTGATAATACAAGACGAGCTGCCTTTATTTGAACTTTTTCAGCGTCCTCCGTCAATCCTATCTGGTAAGGATCACGTGCAGCACAGCAGTACTCTAGCAGAGGACGAACAAGCGTAGCGTAGGCAGTCTTTAGTAAACCTGTTTCATCATCTAAGTATTCTGCCGTTAAAACTTAGTGTTTGGTGTGCCTTCTCAACAACAGTATCCAAACGGTCGTTCCAAATGAATTTTTCGTAATTGTAATTCCAAGGTATCTAGTCGAATTGACAGCCTTTAAATTTTTATGATTTATTGTGCAATCGAAATGTAACTCAATTCTTTTCGTACACATGTGGCTGACCTCACACTGTTCCTTACTGAGAGAATTGCCACTATTCGAACCAATAATGTCTAAGTCGTTTTGCAACTGGTTTAGACCTTCTGATAACTTTGCAAGACTGTAAATGACAGCGTCATCTGCAAACAATGTAAGAGGGCTGCTTAGGTTATATCTTAAACCGTTTGTTTATTAGGAACAGCAGAGGGACTATAACTCTTCCAAAAAATGGCTCTGAGCACTATGGGACTTAACATCTGAGGTCATCAGTCCCCTAGAACTTATAACTACTTAAACCTAACTAACCTAAGGACATCACACAAATCCATGCCTGAGGCAGGATTCGAACCTACGGCCGTAGCGGTCGCGCGGTTCCAAACTGTAGCGCCTAGAACTGCTCGGCCACTCCGGCCGGCTAGGGATCTACACTCCTGGAAATTGAAATAAGAACACGTGAATTCATTGTCCCAGGAAGGGGAAACATTATTGACACATTCCTGGGGTCAGATACATCACATGATCACACTGACATAACCACAGGAACATAGACACAGGCAACAGAGCATGCACAATGTCGGCATTAGTACAGTGTATATCCACCTTTCGCAGCAATGCAGGCTGCTGTTCTCCCATGGAGACGATCGTAGAGATGCTGGATGTAGTCCTGTGGAACGGCTTGCCATGCCATTTCCACCTGGCGCCTCAGTTGGACCAGCGTTCGTGTTGGACATGCAGACCGCGTGAGACGACGCTTCATCCAGTCCCAAACATGCTCAATTGGGGACAGATCCGGAGATCTTGCTGGCCAGGCTAGTTGACTTACACCTTCTAGAGCACGTTGGGTGGCACGGGATACATGCGGACGTGCATTGTCCTATTGGAACAGCAAGTTCCCTTGCCGGTCTAGGAATGGTAGAACGATGGGTTCGATGACGGTTTGGATGTACCGTGCACTATTCAGTGTCCCCTCGACGATCACCAGAGGTGTACGGCCAGTGTAGGAGATCGCTCCCCACACCATGATGCCGGGTGTTGGCCCTGTGTGTCTCGGTCGTATGCAGTCCCGATTGTGGCGCTCACCTGTACGGCGCCAAACACGCATACGACCATCATTGGCACCAAGGCAGAAGCGACTGTCATAGCTGAAGACGACACGTCTCCATTCATCTCTCCATTCACGCCTGTCGCGACACCACTGGAGGCGGGCTGCACGATGTTGGGGCGTGAGCGGAAGACGGCCTAACGGTGTGCGGGACCGTAGCCCAGCTTCATGGAGACGGTTGCGAATGGTCCTCGCCGATACCCCAGGAGCAACAGTGTCCGTAATTTGCTGGGAAGTGGCGGTGCGGTCCCCTACGGCACTGCGTAGGATCCTACGGTCTTGGCGTGCATCCGTGCGTCTCTGCGATCCGGTCTCAGGTCGACGGGCACGTGCACCTTCCGCCGATCACTGGCGACAACATCGATGTACTGTGGAGACCTCACGCCCCACGTGTTGAGCAATTCGGCGGTACGTCCACCCGGCCTCCCGCATGCCCACTATACGCCCTCGCTCAAAGTCCGTCAACTGCACATACGGTTCACGTCCACGCTGTCGCGGCATGCTACCAGTGTTAAAGACTGCGATGGAGCACCGTATGCCACGGTAAACTGGCTGACACTGACGGCGGCAGTGCACAAATGCTGCGCAGCTAGCGCCATTCGACGGCCAACACCGCGGTTCCTGGTGTGTCCGCTGTGCCGTGCGTGTGATCATTGCTTGTACAGCCCTCTGGCAGTGTCCGGAGCAAGTATGGTGGGTCTGACACACCGGTGTCAATGTGTTCTTTTTTCCATTTCCAGGAGTGTATAATTCCGCATGTTATTCCTGTTCCCTTTCTTGAGTATTGGTGCAACCTGTGCAACTTTCCACACTTTCGTACGAATCGAGCGGACATACATGATTGCTGTGTATGGGGTTGTTGTATAAACATGATTCAAGCGTCTTCACTACACCGAGGATATCTACTTGTAAGTTGCTCATGCTGGCAATTGTTCTCGATCGAATTTTGGAACATTTACTTCGTCTCCTTTGGTGAAGGTATTTCGGAAAACTGTGTTTAATAACTCCGCTTTAGTGGCGCTATCATTGGTTATATTGCCATTGGAATTGCGCAGTGAAGGTAATGACTGCGTCTTGTAGGTAGTGTACTTTACATACTACAAGAACACCTTTGGTATTTCTGTCAGATTTCGAGACAGAGTTTCGTTGTGGAAGTTATTAAAAGCATCTCGCACTGGGGCCCGTGCTAAGTTTCGAGCTTCAGTAAAATATCGTCAATATTGGAGACTGTGTTCCTTTACATTTGGCGTGCTTCTTTTAGTGCTTCTGCAACAGTGTTCCGACCTATTTTGTGTAACATGGGTTATCAGCACCATCTTTTATTACTCTGTTTGGTATAAATCTCTCAATTGCCTCAGATACTGTTTCTCTGAATTCGAGCCACAAAACGAATTTTACAAGAGTGTGGTCGAGAGTCCTTTTTACATTTACGTGTTATAATTTTGAAGTGCTTCAGGAAATCGAAGATGTACTTCCGTTTCTCAAACGACCAATGTAGAGGCAGGATAGCGCTCTGCCATGGGCCGTATGTGGGACGTGTTACGTAAGACCCGCGGGCAAACGAGATTATCTGGCTGCCCAGGTGACGGCACTGCAGCAAGAAATTACTTCCTTCTTGTCTTCCGGATTACTATGTGCCCTCTTAACCCTTACATCTGCAATCATGAAAAAAAAACTGGACGTTCACAAATTTAGATTCTTGATCGTCTCTATTTGTTGCTTTTCCATCAACCCGAGACAAGAAAGCATTGACCATGTTCCTCAAATGGAAGGCAAGTTATCCTCTTTTGTATGACAGCCAATGAATTAAATTTAGATGAATATGTGTAAGCGAGTCAACATTCTCCAGGATAACTATCGTAAATGTCGAGATTGCTCCGCGGCTGGATTCTAATCTTAGACACCAACTGCGCTGTCAATTTCTCTCCGGGTTATTAGATATTTGAATCGTAGTTCAGATATGGATTGCATTATCTTCCTTTGAAAAAGAAGGAAATATTTGAACCTGAAGCAGGCGGGTAGATTCGAACTTGTGGGAAAAATTGTATTTAAGAAATATTTTTTTAATACTAAGTACAGAGCAATTACTTTGAACGCAAAGGCTCTGCTCCATTTTTATCGGTTTTCATCAGATGCGTTGAACACTGTGATAAAGTGTTAAAGTGTAGTGAGGTACACACACAATATATAATGTGTGTCTGTAATTATGGACGATTATAAGTATGAAACAAAGAAATTGAGACGACGAAATTCGGTTCTGGCACATAGCCCACCGCTCTACAATAGAATGAAGGGGCTAATAGGGGATAAGGTTACAATAAAGTCGTATTCCCTCACATCATAGTACGTCATGGATAGATTTGAAATTTAGCCCATGATATTGACACACAGTCTGGTAACCTGAAATTTTAAACCATCTTTTCTCCTTCGAGTGACGAAAAGTTTCCCACCATAATTAGACGTTTAATGTTTTAAAAAATAATACTCTATCTTAAAATCGGATAAGTAGTTTCTGTTTTTCATACAACCAACTTCAGTTCAGTCATGGTAAAGCACTATGTCAACACGTAGAATACAGATGAACCGCGACATCTGTATAACTTGCTATATGCTCATACAAGAGACAACTTTGATAAAATGCAGGCTATACAAATAAGATAAAAGGCTGATCGTAAACTATGTTTAATAAAATAGCAGTCAATAATAAAATATTTAGACTTCATCGTTACAAAAGTGAACTTATGAAAACCGATCATATTACATGTAGGTATCCTGTGCTGGTCAAATTGACGGTTTAGGATCAGCCTTTTATCGTGTTTGTATAGCCAGCATTTTATCAAAGTTTCCTCTTGTATGAACTTGTACCAAGTTACACAAATGTTACGGTGCATCTTTATTCCATATGCTGACTCACTACTTTACCATGAATTATCTGAATGATCTTAAGATGGTTGTATAAAAACCTGAAACTATTAAATGTCAAGATATTACATTATTTGGGATCTAGCCAATTATAAAAAAGATGTACAAGTTTTGAATAGATTTTTAAACCATCTACAAGATCATTTTTGTCCACTCTTGACAACATCAGGTATTACTAATAACTCGAATTGGCCACCTCTGGGTAACGCATCACGACTGTAGAGTGCATTAGTGACCTGGGATGCGAGAATTGTATTACAGTGGTAAATAAGAGAAATATTCAAAGCCTTTTACTTGAATTCTGCAGAATCAGCGTAAAATTATTTCACGCTGCAAAATCCTCATAATGCCAAGCAGATAAAATTCTGTCTGCCAGCTTCATTAAAGACGATCCTTAAGTAAATCGTCGTGACATGGACTTAACAAGTCGTTGGAAGTCCGCTGGAGAAATACTGAGCCATGGTGCCTCTATAGTCGTCCACAATTGCGCACGTGTTGCCGTTCCATGATTTTGTCAATTTTGCCCATAAATGTTCGAGAGCATTCGTGTCGGGCGATCTGGGTGGCTAAATCGTTCTCTCGAATTGTCTAGAATGTTATTCGAACCAGTCGCAAACAGATGTGGCCCGGTGACATGACGACTGCCATCCATAAAAATTCCATGAATGGTTGCATATTATCTCCAGGAAGCCGAACATAACCATTTCCAGTCGATTATCGGTTCAATTGGACCAGAGGACGCAGTCCGTTCCACATAAACACAGCCCACACCATTATGGAGCCACCACCAACTTGCCCAGTGCCCTGTTGACAACTTACAATTCGCCGCACGGGATTAGTCGAGCGGTCTCTGGGCCTGCAGTCATGGACTGTGCGGCTGGTCCCGGCGGAGGTTCGAGTCCTCCCTCGGGCATGTGTGTGTGTTTGTCCTGAGGGCACTTAAGGTTAAGTAGTGTGTAAGATTAGGGACTGATGACCTTAGCAGTTAAGTCCCATAAGATTTCACACACACACAACTTACAATTAGATCCATACGATATTTCAGTACTTGTGTTATTCTGATTACGATACTAAGTTCCTTTGGACATGCATGCATGTCCAAAGGAATAGGTACTGCGACGACTACTGCCGTTACAAAACACATCAAATGAATTCGTAGTTGCGAATAGTGGCTACCACCAGCTGTAGAATGGAATGACAATGAAAATTTGGACCGGACCGGGACTCGAATCCGTATTTCGCCTTACCATTTGGCTATCCATGCACGACTCACGACCAGACCCAATCTTCCGTATGTCGTCAACCAAGAGTCTACGATCTGAACTCGTACATCCATTATGTATATTCTCGTGAAGGTCAGACGTTGTACTGGATAGTCGCTTGCCCGGTGTTGGCAGATAAATAAGATATTGCAGTTCCTGTGTTCTTTTGATTAAGATGCAAAGTTCCTTTGGGCATGCATGCCCTTCGTGGGGTCTGCTCCAAACTCGAACCCTGCCATCAGCTCTTACCAACTGAAATCAGGACTTATCTGATCAGACCACGGTTTTCCAGTTGTCTAGGGTGCAACCTATAAAGTCACGAGTCCAAGAGAGGCGCTGCAAGCGTTCTCGTGCTGTTAGCAAATACATTCGCGTCGGTCGCTGCTGCCATAGCACATTAACACCAAATTTCGCCACATTGTCCTAGCGAACACGTTCGCCGTACGTCCTACATTGATTTCAGTGTCTTTTCGATCAGTTTTGCAACTCTGTTAGCACTGACAACGCAAACGCCACTGATATAGGTTGTTAAGTGAAGGGCGTCTGTCACTGCGTTGCCCTTGGTGAGAGGTAATGCCTGAAATTATGTATTCTCGGCACACTCTTAACACTGTGGATCTCGGAATATTGAATTCTCTAACGATTTACGAATTGTAATGTCCCATGCGTCTAGCACCAACTACCATTCCGCGTTCAAAGTCTGTTAATTCTCGTCGTGTGGCCACAATCATGTCGGAAACCTTTTCATATGAATCACCTGAGAACAGGTCTGCTGCTGGAAGCTGGGTGGTCAGCACGACGGAATGTCATACCTAACGGCCTGTGTTCGATTCCCGGCTTTGTCGGAGATTTTCTCCGCTCAGGGTCTGGGTGTTGTGTTGTCTTTATCATCATAATTTCATCCCCACCGACACACTAGTCGCCGAAGTGGCGTCAACCCGAAAGACGTGCGCCAGGCGAACGGTCTACCCTAGCCACACGGCATTTCCATTTACCTGAGTACAAATGAGGAGGTATTGAGTAGAATTGGGGAGAAGAGGAGTATGTGGCACAGCTTGACAAGAAGAAGGGACCGGTTGGTAGGACATGTTCTGAGGCATCAGGGGATCACAAATTTCGCAATGGAGGGCAGTGTGGAGGGTAGAAATTGTAGAGGGAGACCAAGAGATGAATACACTAAGCAGATTCAGAAGGATGTAGGCTGCAGTAGGTACTGGGAGATGAAGAAGCTTGCACAGGATAGATTAGCATGGAGAGCTGCATCAAACCAGTCTCAGGACTGAAGACCACAACAACAACAACAACAACGAGTACAAATCACAACTCCGCAATGCACTGCCCTTTTACACCTTGTATACGTGATACTATTGCCATCTGTGTATGTGAATATGTCTGCCCCATGTCTTTTCTCACCCCAGTGTATTTCAAAACTTTCTTCAGATTCTGAGTGTAGTGGAAAGACAATGGGCCCACATTCGCGATGGCGGTGGTTCTGATCCCAGTCCAGCCATCCAGATTCAGATTTTCCGTATTTTGCCTACGTCACTTACGGCAAATGCCGGGATGGTTTCTGTGAATTGGATAGGGTCCCTTAATTCTCCACTCTCCCCCACCCCCACCCCACCCCAAGACTTTGTCGCTGACAGAACGCTTAACTTTAAGTCTGTCCTCTTGCCTTCCCTTAAGTTAAATGACGTCTGTAACGCAACCCGTCTGTAACTTCACTAACTACCTCTTGTTACTACATTAGGACCAGAAACAAAGGTTTTGGATTCTTCCTACCCTATAAATTCCACCATGTTGAAACTATGGACCCTCTGAATCCAGTTCAAACGATGACTTGGCAAGGCCCTATTTGGTAACATTGCAGAAGTGATTCCCAGCCAAGTTTGGTTGTATCAGTTTGACATAATAAGCTCAAACTATGCGCAGAATGGTAGAATATACGCTTATAAACCTCAGATACCACCAAATGAAATATCCATTTTGTAAATAAAACGGTAGATCACATAACTAATGAGGAGGTATTGAATAGAATTGGGGAGAAGAGGAGTTTGTGGCACAACTTGACAAGAAGAAGGGACCAGTTGGTAGGACATGTTCTGAGGCATCAAGGGATCACAAATTTAGCATTGGAGGGCAGCGTGGAGGGTAAAAATCGTAGAGGGAGACCAAGAGATGAATACACTAAGCAGATTCAGAAGGATGTAGGTTGCAGTAAGTACTGGGCGATGAAGAAGCTTGCACAGGATAGAGTAGCATGGAGAGGTGCATCAAACCAGTCTCAGGACGGAAGACAACAACAACAACAAATAAAACACCACCAAATGAGTACCTAACGCCTACTCATTTCTGTACTAGGAATAATTATTTGATTAGAGGTGTAAGCAACTACACATATTTTACAGGTATGTGTATTACATCTTGTCTCTGATGTAACAAAAAAATTTTTTATAGTTTTGCGGAGAAACCGAGATTATACTTCAATTCTTCATCTATAAACGCTTTTACCTTCCATTCGTGGATTTGTTCCTTAGTAAAATTGTCGCAACGAAAGTTTATTTAAAGTGTTTAACATGTCTGTAGTGCTTAAGAGATTTTCCCCACTATAATGTACAGAATATTTGCTAATGAAAGCGTATTTCGCTAAAAAGTCAACCACGCCATAACGTTTGTTCTGATTTACAGGTGGTTCTATCGACTTCGACGACCTGATGTGGGAGAAATCATACAACGCGACTTTCGCTTACGCGAGAAGCAAGCTTGCCAATATCCTGTTCACCAAAGAGTTGGGTAAACGACTTGAAGGTTGGTAGTATCCCAAAAATGGCAGCTCAGCACACAAAACGCACATTCCTCTGTAGGTTTATCAAAGAACGTCCCACAAACTTTTTTATGTTTTATCTGTGCTCCGAATGTATTGTTGTGCAGACGCAAGAAGTATTTAGTTTTTAAATGCGCCTTTTTGTATTGTTACTCTCGATCCACTAACGCAATTTTATCTACTTTGTCTTCCTCCATTTCTACCACTTTTGGTATAATTTCCTTCATCTTCGAAATGCAATTCCCTTTGCTTGTTCACGGTACACTTCCTCTTTCGCCGGATTTACATATATTCCCTATTTTACTGTAACTACGTAAGTTCCTCGAAACGTGAGCTCCCAGTGCTTTAAATGATATACAACACCTTGCGCTGCGGCACTCACCTAGTTTGCTGTTCATCAAGTTTCATTGGCAATTTTTGTTGTCGTTTAGATGTAGCTTTTGCGCAGCTGTGCCAGTTTCGTTTACTGTAATGACACAGAGTGTAGTTTATTCCAGGCCATATAATTAACTTAGATGGCGATGTTTAATACTGAACGCGAAATCAAAGGCCCCAAGGTGCTTACATAGCAATTAACTTTACCACAGTCCCCCTTCTTTGTTACGTGTTTTCTCGCCCAGTTGCTGCCAGCTGATTTCCCTTTTATGTTAGCGCTCGTTAACACGTTTTTTCGAACACATCAGTAGACTCCTACGGTGCAACGTCATACAGCGGAGAAACGTCGGTGCTGAAATCTCCAAAAGTATGAAGGTTCTAGTTTAACTGCAGTATTTGCACACTTAAAACTACGCAGAAATCGATTTGCAACTGGGTAAAACTTCCTTAACCACAAACGTGTACAACATCCTGCAAGTTTCACTTCCAATAAATTTCCAACGCCAAAATAATGTGAATGACAAACATCACACAGTGAGTCTGCAAAGATTCAACGAAATAAAACGAAGGAAGATTAGGCTTCAACGCATCGCCAACAGAAGGAGCACAGTTTAAGATTCGGGAAAAACAGGACAGAAATCAGCTGTGTTCTTTTTCAAAGTTATTTGGGGAAACTACCGACCATCTATAACTGGATGGCTGAACAATAATTTAAACCGCCCTAATTCTGAATGCAAGTTAATGTATTACCATTGTGCCATTTCGCTCAGTTCTAATGCAATATTGTGGCTACTGCCTATGAAAAAGGAGTGAACCTTTTACGGGAGTAAAAACGTTTCAGTTTCGGCAAAACTTAAATCTCTATTTAAAGACGTAGGTTTTAACTCCACTGTTTCTGATCCAGGAATCCAATGAATTACAGTAAAACTTCGTTTATACGTTTTTCAACGGACTACAGAAAAAAAGTATAAGTGTGATAAACGTATACCGGGTGTTACAAAAGGGTATGGCCAAACTTTCAGGAAACATTTCTTACACACAAAGAAATAAAATATGTTATGTGGACATGGGTCCGGAAACGCTTACTTTCCATGTTAGAGCTCATTTTATTACTTCTCTTCAAATCACATTAATTACGGAATGGAAACACACAGCAACAGAACGTACCAGCGTGACTTCAAACACCTTGTAACGAAATGTTCAAAATGTCCTCCGTTAGCAGAGAAACATGCATCCACCCACCGTCGCATGAATCCCTGATGCGGTGATGCAGCTCTGGAGAATGGAGTATTGTATCACAGCCGTCTACAATACGAGCACGAAGAGTCTCTACATTTGGTACCGGGGTTGCGTAGACAAGAACTTTCAAATGCCCCCATAAATGAAAGTCAAGAGGGTTGAGGTCAAGAGAGCGTAGACGCCATGGAATTGGTCCGCCTCTACCAATCCATCGGTCACCGAATCTATTGTTGAGAAGCGTACGAACACTTCGACTGAAATGTGCAGGAGTTCTATCGTGCATGAACCACATGTTATGTCGTACTTGTAAAGGCAAATGTTCTAGCAGAACAGGTAGAGTACCGCGTATGAAATCATGATAACGTGCTCCACTGAGCGTCGGTGAAAGAACATGGGGCCCAATCAAGACATCACCAACAATGCCTGCCCAAACGTTCACAGAAAATCTGTGTTGATGATGTGATTGCACAATTGCGTGCGGATTCTCTTCAGCCCACACATGTTGCTTGTGAAAATTTACAATGTGATCACGTTGGAATGAAGCCTCATCCGTAAACAGAACATTTGCACTGAAATGAGGATTGACACATTGTCGGATGAACCATTCGCAGAAGTGTACCCGTGGAGGCCAATCAGCTGCTGATAGTGCCTGCACACGCTGTACAATTGTACATGGTACGGAAACAATTGGTTCTCCCGTAGCAACGTTATCTTGTATAGCAGCAACTTCTCTGACGCTGACGTTAGGGTTATCGTCAACTGTACGAAGAATGGCCTCGTCCATTGCAGGTGTTCTCGTCGTTCTAGGTCTTCCCCAGTCGCGAGTCATAGGCTGGAATGTTCCGTGCTCCCTAAGGCGCCGATCAATTGCTTCGAACGTCTTCCTGTCGGGACACCTTCGTTCTGGAAATCAGTCTCGATACAAACGTACCGCGCCGCGACTATTGCCCCGTGCTAATCTATACATCAAATGGGCATCTGCCAACTCCACATTTGTAAACATTGCACTGACTGCAAAACCACTTTCATGATGAACACTAACCTGTTGATGCTACGTACTGATGTGCTTGATGTTAGTACTGTAGAGCAATGAGTCGCATGTCAACACAAGCACCGAAGTCAACATTACCTTCCTTCAATTGGGTCAACTGGCGGTGAATCGAGGAAGTACAGTACATACTGACGAAACTAAAATAAGCTCTAACATGGAAATTAAGCGTTTCCGGACACATGTCCACATCACATCTTTTCTTTATTTGTGTGTGAGGAATGTTTCCTGAAAGTTTGGCCGTACCTTTTTGTAAAACCCTCGCAACAAAGTGGTTTTCTAGCTGGCAACCGCGGTGCCGTGTTAATATATGAAGCTTAGGCCGGTATTATACTATCAAATTTTCTTTGACAATGATTTTTGACATGGCGCAAAAAATGTTCAAATGTGTGTGAAATCTTATGGAACTTAACTGCTAAGGTCATCAGCCCCTAAGCTTACACACTACTTAACCTAAATTATCCTCAGGACAAACACACACACCTATGCCCGAGGGAGGACTCGAACCTCCGCGGACACCAGCCGCACAGTACATGACTGCAGCTCCTCAGACCGCTCGGCTAGACGTGGCACAAAAGGGGGCATCACACTGTCATCAAATATTTCGTCAAAGTTCCTTCATAACGGCCGACTACGATTTAATAGTGTTGTCTGCAGTTCAATTTTACTTACGGTATCGGCGGTGTAGTGTGCTGATGTTGACAACACCATCTTCATATAATGCAAATGTTTTGTTACGAAAAGTTCATTTTTCGAATATCACTAATTTACTTAGCGGACAAGGGTACATACAAGAATCTGTCAACCATAGAGCAAGAACAGATTTAATTATTTACGTCTTGGTGAAATGAATTCCCAGGAATGAATAGTCGTTGCCAACATCAACACGCTACGCCACCGATGCCGTAAATAAATTTTTATACCTGGTCTGCAGTTGCGTGCACTCCAGCTGCATTTGCAAGAGAAGCAGAAGAATAGGAAACATACGTGGGTGAACCGTGGACTTCAAAGCGAGATGAGAAAGATATACAACAAAATTTGCTACTTGAGCTGCAGGTCGAGGACGTAAAGTCGCATGAAAATCCCTTTGTGAATGAACGAGAGTACATTTCAATATGTGCTCAAGAAAGTGGCTCCTCATATTATGAAGCTGAACACTCTCCTCCGAAACGCTACATCTGCAACACACAGACTTACAGTATTACTGCGATTTCTCGCAACTCTGCCGGCCGCTGTGGCCGAGCGGTTCTAGGTGCTTCAATCCGGAACCGCGCTGCTGCTACGGTCGCAGGTTCGAATCCTGCCTCGGTCATGGATGTGTGTGATGTCTTTAGGTTTGTTAGGTTTACGTAGTTCTAAGTCTAGGGAACTGATAACCTTAGATGTTAAGTCCCATAGTGCTTAGAGCCATTTGAACCATCTGAAGCATCTAGCTACTCTAGTTTACATTACCCTATCAAAAATGGCTCTGAGCACTATGGGACTTAAATTCTGAGGTCATCAATCCCCTAGAACTTAGAACTAATTAAACCTAACTAACATAAGGACATCACACACATCCATGCCCGAGGCAGGATTCGAACCTGCGACCGTTGCGGTCGCGCGGTTCCAGACTGTAGCGCCTAGAACCGCTCGTCCACCCCGGCCGGCACATTACCTGTATAGCGCTCTAATGCTGCAGTGCACATTGACGAAAATAATACCAGAAACGCCGGCCGGAGTGGCCGAGCGGTTCTAGGCGCTGCAGTCTGGAACCGCGTAACCGCTACGGCCGCAGGTTCGAGTCCTGCCTCGGGCATGGATGTGTGTGATGTCCTTAGGATAGTTAGGTTTAAGTAGTTCTAAGTTCAAGGGGCTGGCGACCACAGACGTTAAGTCCCATTGTGCTCAGAGCCATTTGAACCAATACCAGAAACATGTGAAACTATTTATTACACACTGAAGGAGGAATATGTGAAGGCAAATAAATTTAATACGTACTGCAGTCATGAAAAATTTTTATTTCAAGAGAAGTTGTAGATTTTCTCCTTTGTATTCTCGGGGGTATATCCTGGCCGTACTTCAGGGCATTTTTTTTTTGTAGCTTTTACTTTTTATTCTGTTTTTCTATTCGGAATGTCGTAAGCTACACAGTGCTTCATCTGCCCCTAACATTTCTATTAATTTCGGTATATATTCGACGCACCATGTAAATTTGGGAGTTATATTGATAAACATTATCTAATTCTAAGGCGAGGCGCTAGATTTGATAAAAGAAAATTTGACCACTACGTAACTTTGACAAAGTTCCTTATTACACTATCAAATTTTATTATAGTCTAATATCGGTCTTACCAATCCACTTATCGGCAACCCACTGTGAAACACTGCATCTTAACTTGTGCACACTGTGGATATTTCGCCGGGACACGAAAAAACGTATAAGTGGAAAACATATAAATGAAGTTTTACTGTAATCATTTCCCTACTTACACTGAGGTGACGAAAGCCATGGCACGGCGATATGCACACATACAGATGGCGGTCGTATCGCTTACACAAGGTATAAAAGGGTAGTGCATTGGCGTAGCAGTCATTTGTACTAATGTGATTCACATGAAAAGATTTCCGACGTAATGCGACGGGAATTAACAGGCACTGAACGCGGAATGGTTGTTGGAGCTAGACGCATGGGACATTCCCTTACGGATATAGTTAGGGAATTCAGTATCCCGAGATCCACAGTGCCAAGAGTGTGCCTAGAATACCCAGTTTCAGGCATTACCTCCCACCACGGACAACACAGTGGCCGACGGCGTTCACTGAACGACCGAGAGCAGCGACGTTTGCGTAGAGTTGACAGTGCTAACAGACAAGCAACACTGCGTAAATAACCAAAGAAATCAAAGTGAGACGTACGACGAACGTATAGATCAGGACAGTACGGCGGAATTCGTCATTAATGGGCTATGGCGGCAGACACCCGACACGAGTGCCTTTGCTAACAGCTCGACATCGCCTGCAGCCCCTCTCCTGCGCATGTGATCATGTGGGCTATACCCTAGACAACTAGAAAACCGTGTCCTGGTCAGATGATTTCCGATTTCAGTTGGTAAGACCTGACGGTAGGGTTCGAGTGTGGTGCAGACCCCACGAAGCTACGGACGCAGTTCGTCACCAAGATATGTGCAACTTCCTGGCAGATTAAAACTGTGTGCCGGACCGAGACTCGAACTCGGGACCTTTGCGTTTCGTGAGCAAGTGCTCTACCATCTGAGCTACCCAAGCACGACTCACGGCCCGTTATCACAGCCTTACTTCTGCCAGTACCTCGTCTCCTACAGGAGGCAAAGGTCCCGAGTTCGAGTCTCGGTCCGGCACACAGTTTTAAACTGCCAGGAAGTTTCATATCAGCACACACTCCGCTGCTGAGTAAAAATCTAATTCTGGAAGCTATGTACAAGTTGGCAGTGGCTCCATAATGAGGTGGGCTGTGTTTACATGGGATGGACTGCGTCCTCTGGTTCAGATGAACCTATAATTGACTGGAGATGGTTACGTTCGGTTGCTTGGAGACCCTTTGCAGCCATTAATGGGGTACATGTTTGTAAACAATGATGACCTAAGTCCATACCACGCCGAGTTGCTGCCCTACACCAGGCAAAAGAAGGTCCGACATGATATTAGATGGTATCCCATGATTTTTGAAACCTCAGTGCACTTTCTAGTATTATTTATTAAAAAAAGATTTTCAACTACTATATTGGAATGAAACTGTGTTAGTTATTTTTTTCACATAGAGGACGGTCCCTAGGCTACATGATAGAAACTGAAACTGCTGTATTTGTCGTAAACGACAACATCAGTTTTCTTCTGCCTTTACACCAGTGAAGTTGTATGGTGGCATCTACTATTGCGAGTTTTTTTGGTTATTACTCACTCAAAATGTATGTTGAGTAGAATGGATTATTGATATTGAATAATGTAGTGTTTTTCTTATTGCTTACGTTAATCAGTGTGATTCTGCAATTTCCTTATATTTTAGCACTGAAGATCGCTATTTATAACCTATATCTGAATATACAAGAATACCAGGAAACCATTGAGGTAGCGACTGATAGCTGTGTTTCTATACTACAGTCACTATGCACAATAGTTCCTTATGAAATCAAAGGCAGAGAAAAGAATTTTTCGCCAGTGATATATTGCTACAAGGAGTGGGTAATGAGAAAGGCTGTCCGTGGAAGAATTCATGCACTCGAACCAATCTGATGGAGAAGTGTGGTCACAGTAAGGATTTCAGTTTCAGTAGAACCCCATCAACCATCTGACGATGCCGTTGGTGGAGTGGCTTGCGTGATTCAGCGCTATAATTAGCCGTACCGTGTGTGCAACCACAACGGAGGGGTCTCTGTTGAGAGGCTAGACAAACGTGTGGTTCCTGCAGAGGGGCAGCAGCCTCTCCAGTAGTTGCAGGGGCAGCTGTCTGGATGATTGACCGACCTGCCTTGTAACATCAACCAAAACGGCCTTGCTGTGCTGGTACTGTGAACGGCTGAAAGCAAGGGGAAACTGCCCTAGGGCATACAGCTCTACTGTATGGTTAAATGATAGTGGCTTATTTTTGGGTAAAATATTCCAGAAGTCAAAGAGTCCTCCATTAGAATCTGCGGGCGGGGACTACTCAAGAGGATGTCATCAGAAGAAACAAAACTGGCGTCCTACATGTCGGAGCATGGAATGTTAGATCCCTTAATCCGCCAGATAGGTTAGAAAATTCAAAAAGGGAAATGGATAGGTTAAAGTTAGAAATAGTTGGAAGTAGTGAAGTTTGGTGGATGGAGGAACAGTACTTCTTTTTAGGTGAATACTGGGTTATAAATACAAAATCAAATGGGGGTAATGCAGGAGTAGGTTTAATAATGAATAAGAAAATAAGAATGCAGGTAAGCTACTATGAACAGCACGGTGAACGTATTATTGTATTCAAGTAAACACAAAGCCTACGCCCGTCACAGAGTTTGTACGCCAGCTAGCTCCGTAGGTCATGTAGAGAATGAAGAAATATATGATAAGATGAAAGAAATTATTTAGATAGTTAAAGGAGACGAAAATGTAATTGGGTTTGGGGGACTGGAATTTGATAGTGGGAAAGGGAAGAGAAAGAAGAGACTATGGACTGGGGGAAAGGAATGAAAGAGCACACTGTCTGGTAGAATTTTGTAAATAGCATTATATAATAATCACTAACATTTGGTTAAAGAATCATGAAATAAGGTTGTATACGTGAATGACACCTAGAGACATTTAAAGGTTTCACACTGATTATATTAATCGTATGACAAAGATTTTGGAACCAGCCTCTAAACTGTAAAACATTTCGGCCAGACGTTAACTCTGGCCGTAATTTATTGGTTATGAACAGTAGATAAAAACTGGAGGAATATCAGAAAGGTATGATATTAAATGTATGGGACCTGGATAAATTGAAAGAACCAGAGGTTGTTCAGAGTTTCAGAGGGAGCATTAGCCAACGATTGACTAGAATAAGGGAAAGGAATTCAGTAGAAGACGAATGGTTAGCTTTGAGAGATGGAATAGTGAAGGCACTAGAGGATCAAACAGGTAGTAAAAAGACAAAACCTAGAAGAAATCCTTGGACATGACAGGAGATATTGAGTTAAACTGATCAAAAGAAAAAGTATAAAAATGCAGCCAATGAGGTACTCGAAAGGGAATACAAACTTGTAAAATATGAGATTTACATGAAGTGCAAATGTAAGATTTAGAAGCGTATTTCACTAGGGGAAGGATAGATACCGCCTACCGGAAAATTAAACCGGCTTTTGGAGAAAAGAGAAGCATCTGTACGAATATCAAGTGCTCGGATAGAAAGACAGTACTGACAATATTATAGAAAGGGAAGAGGACGTAGATGAGATAGCGGATACAATACTGCGAGAGTTTGACAGAGCAGTGAAATACGTAACTCTAAACAAATCCCATGGAGTAGACGACATTCCGTCTGAACTACTGATAGCTCTGGGAGAGCCAACCATGACAAAACTATTCCATCTGGTGTACATGATGTATGACATAGGCGAAATACTCTCAGACTTCAAGAAGAATGTAATACTTCCATTTCCAAAGAAAGTTTGTGGTGATGTGAATATTACAGAACTATCAGTTGAAACAATCATGGTTGCAAAATATGAACACACATTCGTTATAGAAGAATGGGGAAACTGGTAACAGCCGACCTCAGGAGAATTCAGTTTGGAATCCGGAGAAATATAGGAACATGCGAGGCAATACTGACTCGACGATTTCTCTTAGAAGACAGATTAAGGAAAGAAAATGGTTCAAATGGCTCTAAGCACTATGGGACTTAACATCCGAGGTCCTCAGTCCCATAGACTTAGCAGTACTTAAACCTTATAAACCTAATGACATCACACACATCCATGCCCGAGGCAGGATTAGAACCTGCGACCGTAGCAGCAGCGCGGTCCGGGCTGAAGCGCCTAGAACAGCCACAACGGCTGGCGGTTAAGGAAAGACAAAACTACATTTACAGTATTTGTAAACTTAGAGAAAGCTTTTTGATAATTTTGACTGGAATACCCTCTTTGAAATTGTGAGGGTGGCAGGGTTAAAAGAGTGTGAGTGAAAGGCTGTTTACTATTTGTACAGGAACCAGACAACAGTTATAAGAGTTAAGGGCATGAAAGGGAAGCAGTGGTTGAGAAGAGAGTGAGACAGAGTTATAGTATGTCCCAGATATTATTCAATCTGTACATTGAGCAAGCAGTACAGGAAACCAAAGAAAAATTTGGAGAAGGAATTAAAGTTCGGGGAGAAGAAATGAAAACTTTGAGATTTGCTGATGACATAATAATTTTGTCAGAGGTAGCAAAGGACTTGGAAAAGCAGTTGACTGAAATGGACTGTCTTGAGAGTAGGATATGAGGTGAACATCAACAAAAGCAAAACAATGAAAATGGAATGTAGTCGAATAAAATTATGTGATGCTGATGGCACTCGATTAGAAAACGAGACACTAAAAGTAGTAAATGAATTTTACTATTTGGGCAGAAAATTAACTGATGAGGGCCAAGTAGAGAGGATATAAAATGTAGACTGACAATGGCAAGAAAAGTCTTTTGAAGAACAGAAATCTGTTAATATCGAATATAGATTTAAGTATCAGGAAGTCTTTTCTGAAGGTATCTGTGTGGAGTATGGACATGTGTGGACGAGAAACGTGGAGGACAAACATTTTAGACAAGAAGAGAAAGATGCTTTTGAAATGTGGTGCTACAGAAGCATTCTGAAGATTATATAGGTAGATCAGGTAACTAACGAGGAGGTATTGAGCAAAGACAATAAATGTTCGGCACAACTTGATTTAAAGACGGGTTCTGTTGACAGGACACATCAACAGACAACAAGGGATTACCGGTAAAGTATTGAAGGGGCGTGTGGGGGGTAAAAATCATAGAGGTAGACCAAGAGACGAATACAGTAAGCAGATTCAGAAAGATGTGGGTTGTAGTAGTTATTCGGACATGAAGGGGCTTGCACAGGATAGAATAGCAGGGAGACCTGCATGAAACCAGTCTTCGGACTGAAGACCACAATAACTAAGAAACGAATCACGATAGCCCACTAGGAGGTTGATTTTTGGGGCGAAAGTGGTTTGACTAAATTACGCACAGAAAAGATCCCCTACAGGAGTGTCTTACGCTCGCAGCTGTTAATAGGGAAAGGAACAGAAAACGGCTGAGCGGAATACTGGTTGACCTAATTAAGGTAGCAGCTAGCCTCTACGTGGATCCTCCCCAGGAAGCAACACGAAACCAAGGAAACTGTTGAACATTCTTCCACTATGTTGCGGAGAGCCTTAGGTAACTTAAAAAGTGACAGAAAATACTGTGATTGTTTTATGAAATTGATACTATGGTTTCGCTGAAATCTCAAATCAGTTAACGTTGCGTATTCCCTACCTATATGTTAGTGGCTTACAAGCTGCTTGAGAGCGGACTATCGTAATTTTATATGGATTCAGTGCCCTTTAACAAGACCACAGGAAACATTGAAAATGTACCTACAGAAATATAGCTTATCAGATAAAGAGCACACGTCACGTCAACGAAAGTATATATTATATCTAAGTCACATTTCAATTGGAACAAAAAGTCTATATGTATCGACTATCCATGGATATGTTTATCACTATCTTACTGTATTGGCTTGACAATAGATTGATGATTGCACAATCTGTAGGACGTAGTACATAGACCAAGAGTAAGAGTATTTGCAATTAGTTGCGCAATGTTAGAGTGTGTGTGCGTTTCTCATCTCTAGTGTCTTTTTATTAGTCTGTTTCTTTAGTTAACATTCTTAAGACAGGCTTCTTTTCTTTACAGTTGTCCGGAATCCTATAGGTGGGTAACACTTAAGTTATATTCGTTATTATAAACTCCATTATTATTCGGTAGCCACTGCATGTGTTTGTGTATTTATTTATGCATACATTTTGAAAAAAATGCCTGTTTGTAATTTTTAATGTATTAAATGTCACTAATACCTAAGTAATTTTCCGATATCGTTATACAGGGTAAGTCACTAACGATTGCCATGTAGAATAACTCCGAAAGTATGGCAGGAGCTGAAAAGTTTGTGGGACAAATGTTGCATGGGACAACGGAGGCCATAATATGACGCTGGTTTTTTGTTGCTGGCCGGGTCACGTCGGAGATATGAAGGTCAACTTTTTTTTTTAATGGGATGCTATAGTTTGGTACTTATTTTCTGATAGCGGTTATCGAGACGAATCCAATGATGTGTAACAGTAAGATTTTTGAAGGTCAACGAGGGTCAAAAAGGTGGAATGAACATCCATTTACAGAAGGTGTTCGAAGTGATGACCATTGGTATCAGTGCAGTGCTACAATCTTCTTATCCTGGATTGAGTGGTATTCCTTATCACTTCCGCATTTATCGAAGCACATGGTCTGACAATTCTCTCTCGTATATCGTGCAAATGGTAAATATTCGCCGAATACGGTCATATCCATCTAACGTGCCACTGACTTTTTAACACCATTCGGCGGGTTTCGTAATACAGCACTAACAGGAACGGTGAGACTAGTATCATCGAATCAAGCGAATGTGAATGACGTATTCCTTCGAAGAACATGTCGATATGCTTCTCATTTACGGTGAATGCCATCGAAATTCCGTGAGAGATAGAGACTTATATGCTGAAACATGTCCTCAACGTGCTCACCCTCCAAGCCGTACATTTTAATATTTGTGATAAATTGAGAACAACAGGATATTTAACGCATCGGGAACATATCCGGCAAAGGAAAGTTACTAACGAGGAAACGGAAACTGGTACTCTTGCCACTGTGGTTCGACATGTTTCTGTTAGTTCGCGTCAAATCGGAAGGCATGAGCTAGAGTAGCGTTGTTCGTGTTCTGCATCGCTATAAATATCTACCTTACCATATCGGTCTCCACGAAGAATTAACTGGTACGGATTGTATGCGTCGCATTGAATGCTGTCGATGCAACTTCTGATGCAGAGGATTGACATATTTATCAATTTGGTTTTATTCACTGACGAGGCTGCATTCACGAACCTTGGAAATGTTAATTTGCATAACATGCACTATTGGGCAACCGAAAATCCATGTTGGCTGCGGCAAGTTGCACACCAAAACCCGTGGTCGGTGAATGTATGGTGTGGGATTCTGGAGGACAGAATTATAGGCCCCTATTTCATCGAAGGAAATCTTAATAGTAGGAAGTACACCACATTCCTGCAAGAAACATTAGGTCTGTTATTGGAAGAAATGCCTTTAGGAACAAGGAACAGAACGTGGTATCAACACAATGGGTGGCCGGCACATTTTTCGCTGATGGCTAGAAATGAGTTGCAGAGACAATTTCCAAATCGTTGGATTGGACGCAGTGGAGATGTGTCGTGGCCAGCTCGTTCGCCGGACTTCACGCTTCTAGATTTTTTCTTGTGGGGATTCGGTAAAACACGTTGTTTATAAAGACGTTCCAACTATACCTGAAGATATGCGAGAGAGAACTATCAGAGCATGTGCTTCGATAATTGCCGATGTGATAAGGAATACCGCCCAATCCATAATAAGAAGATTGCAGCACTGCATTGATACCAATGGTCATCACTTCGAACACCTTTTCTAAATGGACGTTCATGCCACCTTTGTGACCTTCGCTGACTTTCAAAGACCTTAATGTTACACATCATTGGATTCGTCTCGATAGCCGCTGTCAGAAAATAAGTACCAAACCATAGCATCCCATTTAAAAAAAACAAAGTTGACCTTCATATCTCTTTAGCGACCCCACCTAGCAACAAAAAACCAACGTCATAATATGGCTCCAGTTGTCGCATGCAACATTTGTCCCACAAACTTTTCAGTTCCTATCATACTTCCAGAGTTATTCTCGGTGGCAATAGTTAGTGACTCACCCTGTAGACTATTTCACCTTGACGTTCAACCAAATTCGGTATAGGATATCAGCAGAGCTTGCATTTTAATTCCCAGTTACAGAACTTCATTGTATGTGTTGCAATGGGCACACATTTAGATCGGAATAAATTGTGTTTTTCCCTCTTTTGATCTTAGCCTACTACAGCTGTATGGAGAGAAAATGATTAGGGGATAAGTAGTCCTTGTTCTCCATAGGATTATATTTAACAGCTAATGTCCTTAGTTCTTCCAACACTAGGGAAGTGACGAGTCAGAGAAAATGTTTGAGAGATACGTATTTTATCTGTCGACGGCTAAAAAGCTTTCGAGAGAATGAAGAGTAATAAACTAGTGTATCATGGAGATGATCTGCTATAGGCCATTAGAATTTTGTACGAAAATACAAACATAGGATTAGATATGGGAGAAAACTTGTCAGAAAAGCCACTGATTAATAGACGAGGAAAAATACTGTGTTATTTTTCTCTAACCTTTCCTAAAAATTAAATGGTCGCCATTTTACGAGAACACAAAAATAAATTTTAGACAGACGAATGCGAGGACAAGATCACCGTCCTCGGCATCCCTTTGTCTGCACATGACGCAGTTTTATTCGTTGACATGGAAACAAAGCATCTGTGAGGTATTCACACCCTACGTAAGGTATGCGAAGAATAGGACATGAAATTTCCTCCAAATAAACGAATTTAAGGGCCTTTATTGGATATGAACCAAAGAGATCAAAGATTGTAGTTAGCAACGAAATAATTTAAGAAATGGTTTAAAATTGATGTCACGCAAAATAACGTATGACTGCAACCAATATACTGAACAAAAATATCTTTAACAAGTACCAAAACCTTAAAACGAAGGGACAGAGGGTCACATTAATAACATTCTATAAGAAGATAGCTGACCCCAAGTTCATATATAGCATCATATGCTCGGTCTTTAAATAGACATAAAAAGAAGAATGCAAGCACAATAAATTAGGTTTCTTAGAAGAGTGAAAGGCTGTGTGAGTGCAGACAGGGTTAGAAGTGAAACAATAACATATGAAAAATTACTGCCTCAATAAAAGAATATGCCAGAATCAGTTAATGTGGAATGAAAATCTTAGAAAGAATGGCTAATAGAAATTTATTCATGGAACGTCAAAACTGTTGTATAATCAGGCAGAAAAGAGTGGGATCATGACGCAAAAACTGGGTAAAGATACAGGCTACATTTTCTAATATTTAATGTGAGGGGGGAGGAAAAAAAGAAGTATCTGCCTCAGGGTGGCAGTAGTTTGGACTCAAAGCTTTTCTTCAACAATATCACAGCGTTCCTGTCCACAGATAATGAACCAATGCCTCGCGTTTGCAGAAAATCTGGTGTATTGGTTGGACTGACCTACTGAAGCCAGTCGAACATATCGGGGTGAAATTTAAGGAAGTGATCTGACAAGGGCGCAAGAAAAATCCCGGAGATAGATGAATAACAATAAACACTTTTTTTAGCAAAAGCAAAGCCGCTTCTCATTAACCCACAAGGGCTATAGTTGATTAAATCACAGAATCTCACTCCATTGATCAATCGGAAAATCGTCAGACCGTCCTATAAATATGCATATAATCACTGACAAGTGTGAAATTAGAGGTTCGTAGTGAAACATTATCGCGGTGAACTTAACAGTAAGTTCTGTTCCAGACAGGTCACTGTTAGGACGGCTGTTCGGAATCAATCACAATGAAAAACTCATGGCGCTGGAATCCGTTGACGTCAAGGCTACAGAGCGTTGCTCGTAGTGGACTACTGGCTGCCAGTAGACAGCTCCAGACCCGATGATTCCGCAATCCTGCGTTGACTTCAATTGGTCTGAATGTGGCCGTGAGGCGTCCTTAATGCAGTCGCAGTGGAAGGATACGACCAGGACTATTTTCGGCCAGATGACCGAGGACGCGATAGCCGCGCCTCCTAGGCGATGGGGATGCCGCCTGTTGGTGAAGCGAGCGCCTCAGGACGTAATGACGGCTGTCAGAGCTTCTCGGACAACAAACTGTTCATGTTGACATTCATTGGAACTTTTTGTTTTGGCTTACGTTACGGTGGCGCATAGTGTCACTGGCCTGTTATACTGATGGATTACACGTGCCAACACGGCATATACCAGGTGGTTATAATTAAAGTGTAGCTCCTTTATTCTCGGTTCGTTCTTCTTTGAAGGTAATACACCGACAGGGCCTGTCAGATGTACCGTGACGTATGCACATTATCGAGACATCCTTGAATAGCATGTGATTCCTGCTTTGGAAGAGCGCAACTGTGTGGAGCCTTCATGCGAGATGAGATAACACCCCGTGTGTGCTGCCCAGTGAAGGTTCTGCTTAATGCATCCTCCCACGAACGTGATATTTCCAGATGCAGATCACCTTATCTGAATCCAGGTGACTTTCAGCTCTGGCAGTATCTAAAAGAACGCGTTCACCAGGGACAAATTAGATCTCTGCCTGATCTGAGAGCAAGTATACAGGAGCACGTTGCTCAGATTGAACTGGAACTGCTGCAAGAAACAGTTGACAACGTCTTTTTACGTATGGAACATCTCATCGACGTCTCAGATGTTCATGCTGAACAAATTGTGTAAACGGTGGTTAACAATAAAACCGACATTATCTTTTTCTCACTTGTTTGATCTTTTCTCCCATGTCCCATTTTTAATCCATTGCATGTGGAAACATTTCTATACAGCTTTCGTGTACTCACAGCTCAGATTTCGACCTGGTGACCAAAACTGGAACTAAATTTTTTCCGTGAATTTTATCCGTAATGGATGCAGTTGAATTCCCTGACTGTTCCTTTATAGGGTGTAGAACAATAACCGCTACCAGGCACAATAGAAATTAATTTTATTTAATATAGGACCAGTTTTGCGGTTATGTCGATCTTCAGGTGGTTTTACATTCAATTTCATGTTTCAGTGCTCAGTGTTGGAGATCACTGTTCGAATATAAAATAATATGATTACAACTAAATAGATTTAACTGAAACAAATGGAAGTCGGCAACCGACATGTGTTGTGAAGTATTATAGTGCTTACGTGCAGCTGGAGCATCTATGTCGTTTGCACATTACAATCATCACACTTTTACAAAAGCATAATATTAATAACATGTGCTGTATCAAAGGCATAATGTATCAAAGGCATAGCATGGTAGTACCAGTATTTACCATGATGTATAGTTACAGTTAATGCGTAAAAATAAAGATATTTTTGTAAAAATGTGAGGAATGTAGTGTTGAAACGACATGGATACCCCAGCTGTATGTAAGTACTATAATACGTTATAAAACATGTTACTTACCAGTTTCCAATTGTTTCAGTTACATCTATTTAGTCATCATCACATTATTTGTTTTTTATTTAAACAGTGATTCCAACACTGAACACGACCAAACCTGAAATCAGTCCTGCATCAAATAAAATCACCTTCAATTGTGACTGGCAGCACATATTATTCTGAACCCTATAAATTTTTTCCGATGTAAATCGGTTCCGCATTAACGCGTAGGATCATCTACCGAGTTTTTCTGCCATGCGATAATTACAGCCGACACTGGACCTCTTTGAGTAGCTGTACTTAAGTTACAATCACCCGACAACATGCGGAGGTTGCACAAAAATATGGAAACACCGCGAGAATGCATGCTTGAACATAAATGCAGCTGCTAGCCAAAGCTGCAGGTTGCACTGTTGTATTTGACCCTACACGGCAGTTGTGCATTGTCTTCTCATCAGAACAGTGTTGTTGAGAGTGAGCTATGTCAGAGAGAAATGAATTCAAACGTGGGCAAATTAATGGTATTCATATGGTGGGTGCTTTAGTAACCAAGGCAGTGGAAGTGTTTGGTGTTTGAAGAGGCAACGTATCGAAGATTTACATTGCATACAAAGAAAATGGAAAATATCATCCGCTAAGTCACAACATGGATGAAAGTCTGTGCTGGGTCATCGTGACACACGGTAATTGAAGAAGACTGTACCGCAAAATAAGTGGACGATAGCTGCAAAAGTCACTGCAGAACTGGACGTCGAACTCGCCAAGCCGGCCGGTGTGGCCGAGCGGTTTTAGGCGCTTCAGTCTGGAACCGTGCGACCGCTACGGTCGCAGGTTCGAATCCTGCCTCGGGCATGGATGTGTGTGATCTCCTTCGGTTAGTTAGGTTTAATTAGTTCTAAGTTCTAGGGGACTGATGACCTCAGAAGTTAAGTCCCATAGTGCTCAGAGCCATTTGAACCATTTTGAACTCGCGAAATCTGTCAACACCAAAACAATGCAAGAGAGTTCCTCAAGCTGGAAGTAAACATGTGCCGAAGCCATAAAAAGTGAGCTATGCTGCAATGGGCCAACGGCCTTACCGCAGAGGAAACACCCGTTCCCGCAAATCGCCAAAGTTAAGCGCTTTCGGGCTGGGCCAGCACTTGGATGGGTGGCAGTCCGCCCTACCGAGCGCTGTCGACAAGCGGGATGCACTCAGCCCTTATTAGGCCAACTGAGGAGTTACTTCATTGAGATTTAGCGGCTCCGGTCTCGTAAACTGACATATGGTCGAGAAAGAAGTGTGCTGACCACATGCCCCTCCATATCCGCATCCAGTGGCGCCTGTGGAGCTAAGGATGACACGCGGTTGGTCCGTACCGTTGGGCCTTCATGGCCTCTTCGGGCGGAGTTTAATTTATGCTGCAATGGTATAGTAGATAGTGTCAGAAGTTCCATGCGGCTTTTCGCGGATGATGCTGTAGTATACAGAGAAGTTGCAGCATTAGAAAATTACAGCAAAATGCAGGAAGATCTGCAGCGGATAGGTACTTGGTGCAGGGAGTGCCAACTGACCCTAAACATAGACAAATGTAATGTATTGCAAATACACTCCTGGAAATTGAAATAAGAACACCGTGAATTCATTGTCCCAGGAAGGGGAAACTTTATTGACACATTCCTGGGGTCAAATACATCACATGAGCACACTGACAGAACCACAGGCACATAGACACAAGCAACAGAGCATGCACAATGTCGGCACTAGTACAGTCTATATCCACCTTTCGCAGCAATGCAGGCTGCTATTCTCCCATGGAGACGATAGTAGAGATGCTGGATGTAGTCCTGTGGAACGGCTTGCCATGCCATTTCCACCTGCCGCCTCAGTTGGACCAGCGTTCGTGCTGGACGTGCAGACCGCGTGAGACGACGCTTCATCCAGTCCCAAACATGCGCAATGGGGGACAGATCCGGAGATCTTGCTGGCCAGGGTAGTTGACTTACACCTTCTAGAGCACGTTGGGTGGCACGGGATACATGCGGACGTGCATTGTCCTGTTGGAACAGCAAGTTCCCTTGCCGGTCTAGGAATGGTAGAACGATGGGTTCGATGACGGTTTGGATGTACCGTGCACTATTCAGTGTCCCCTCGACGATCACCAGAGGTGTACGGCCAGTGTAGGAGATCGCTCCCCACACCATGATGCCGGGTGTTGGCCCTGTGTGCCTCGGTCGTATGCAGTCCTGATTGTGGCGCTCACCTGCACGGCGCCAAACACGCATACGACCATCATTGGCGCCAAGGCAGAAGCGACTCTCATCGCTGAAGACGACACGTCTCCATTCGTCCCTCCATTCACGCCTGTCGCGACACCACTGGAGGCGGGCTGCACGATGTTGGGGCGTGAGCGGAAGACGGCCTAACGGTGTGCGGGACCGTAGCCCAGCTTCATGGAGACGGTTGCGAATGGTCCTCGCCGATACCCCAGGAGCAACAGTGTCCCTAATTTGCTGGGAAGTGGCGGTGCGGTCCCCTACGGCACTGCGTAGGATCCTACGGTCTTGGCGTGCATCCGTGCGTCGCTGCGGTCCGTTCCCAGGTCGACGGGCACGTGCACCTTCCACCGACCACTGGCGACAACATCGATGTACTGTGGAGACCTCACGCCCCACGTGTTGAGCAATTCGGCGGTACGTCCACCCGGCCTTCCGCATGCCCACTATACGCCCTCGCTCAAAGTCCGTCAACTGCACATACGGTTCACGTCCACGCTGTCGCTGGCATGCTACCAGTGTTAAAGACTGCGATGGAGCTCCGTATGCCACGGCAAACTGGCTGACACTGACGGCGGCGGTGCACAAATGCTGCGCAGCTAGCGCCATTCGACGGCCAACACCGCGGTTCCTGGTGTGACCGCTGTGCCGTGCGTGTGATCATTGGATGTACAGCCCTCTCGCAGTGTCCGGAGCAAGTATGGTGGGTCTGACACACCGGTGTCAATGTGTTCTTTTTTCCATTTCCAGGAGTGTACATAGAAAGAAGGACCCTTTATTGTATGATTATATGATAGCGGAACAAACACTGGTAGCTGTTACGTCCGTAGAATATCTGGGAGTATGCGTGCGGAACGATTTGAAGTGGAATGATCATATAAAATTAATTGTCGGTAAGTCGGGTACCAGGTTGAGATACATTGGGAGAGTCCTTAGAAAATGTAGTCCATCAACCTATACTTGAGTATTGCTCATCAGTGTGGGATCCGTACCAGATCGGGTTGCCGGAGGAGAGCGGCTCGTTTCGTTACAGGGTTATTTGGTAAGCGTGATAGCGTTACGGAGATGTTTAGCAAACTCAAGCTGCAGACTCTGCATGAGAGGCGCTCTGCATCGCGGTGTAGCTTGCTGTCCAGGTTTCGAGAGGGTGCGTTTCTGGATGAAGTATTGAATATATTACTTCCCCCTACTTATACCTCCCGAGGAGATCACGAATGTAAGATTAGAGAGATTCGAGCACGCATGGAGGCTTTCCAGCAGTCGTTCTTCCCGCAAAACCATACGCGACTGGAACAGGGAAGGAAGATAATGACAGTGGCACGTAAAGTGCCCTCCGTCACACATCGTTGGGTGGCTTGCGGAGTATAAATGTAGATGTAAATGTAGATGAAAGTCATGTGGTCGTATCAGTCTTGATTCACACTGTTTCCCACTTCCAGCCAAGTTTACATCTGGCATACGCCGTCCCAAGACCACAACACAGACTGGTTGCTGCCGAGAGCCAAAAAATGGCGTGGGTTCGGCACTGATTTGGGCAGCCATATATGTATATTCCATGAGCCCCATCTTTACTTTTCATGGTCACATTACTGTCAAGGATTATGTGACCGTTTTGGCTGTTCAGATCCACCCTGTGGTACAATATTTGTTCTCCAATGGTGATGCTGTGTAACAAGACGAAACGACCTTCTGTTCAAACGGTTCGCATCGTACAGGAGTGGTTCTGTGAATGCGAGGATTAATTGTCACATAGTGTTTGACCATCACAGTCACCAGATCTCATTATTATTGAACCTTTGTGATCAACTTTGGAGAGAAAATGCCTTATCGCTATCATCTTCCATCGTCGTTACCTGAACGTACACTAATTTGCAGGAAGAATGGTTAATATCCTCTTGAAAACATTGAAGGACCTATATTTATCCATTTAGAGATAACTGGAAGCTGTTCTGAATGTCAACGGTTTTTCTACAGCGTATTAGGCATGATACTGTGTTACGCTTTTGGTGTTGTCATATTTTTGTGCTCCCTCCGTATACAGGGTGAGTCACGAATGACGTAACATCCCTTTTTGTTCTCAAGCGTTTCCAGATATCGATCCGAGTTTTCCGCAAATGGTAGTGTGCTGTGATGCATGTAATGTTTTGTACGGCTAACGCTATGAACTCTGGTATCAACCGAGATATTGAAACAAGTATGGTTTTTTTGTTTCCGAGTGAAATCGTATACTTTTCGTAACTGCATTCAGCAGCTCTTGAAGAGAAAATTAAACTGATACAGCGCTTGTTAATATGGATGTTGGAACCTTTCGCAAAAGAATCCGAGAAATGCATTGAAATTGGGTACTGCGGTGGAAACATTGCCAAGCAGATCTTTCATGCCAAGCTACGTCGTTATGTGCAGCAAAACAGACCCACGCTGCTTCGATAAAACTTCATTTCCTTCAAGACACAGATACGGGATCAGCTATGATTATCATGTATAGAACTACGGGATATGCTAGCTTCTAGCGCATCAGATACGGCTTAGGAAAGCTATCTCAAATTCAAGGGTTTGCTTGGAAATGCCTGAATGCTTCTTGAAGGTAATGAACTAAGCATTTTATTCAGAATGACTGACATGTCACCAGCAAAGTAAATATTTTTCTTAGCGAAAGATAGTTTTACACTTAAGCATGTGCTCAAATTGTTTACCAACAACTGCAAGACACGTTTCAACATGCCGTTCGAGAGATAAATGAAAAGTTGAAAGTACGTTGGATGGGATATCGTTGCCCAATGTGGCCCTTCGACGGAGCATATCACCTGGCGTAGTTTGGGCTTCATCATAGACGGCGACTTTCTGTGCTCCCCATAGAAAGAAATCAAGAGCAGTGAAATCAGAGGCTAAGGCCAGCCATTGCACTGCAGCATTCCCTTCTGTCCAACGCCCAGGAAACTTATCATTCAACATTTGTATTGCAGCCGCGAAGAGTGAACTGGACAGCCGTCGTATTGGAATCACATACACTGTCCCACATACACTGTTCTTCTAGAAGAACAGGTAGGATGTTGGTAAGAATGTGCGCTCATTTTTTTTCCATTTAACACCACTGGAATGAAGTAAGGTCACACAATGGAATTTCCTATGTTGCTGCACCATACATTTACGTTTACGGTCGTTGGTGTTGTACCTGACGAAGCCAACGTGGATTTTCCACTTCCAAGTAGTGCAGGTTCAAATGGCTCTGAACACTATGGGACTTAACATCTGAGGTCATCAGTCCCCTAGAACCTAGAACTACTTAAACGTAACTAACCTAAGGACATCACACATATCCATGCCCGAGGCAGGATTCGAACCTGCGACCGTGGCGCCGTGCGGCTGGTCCCGGCGGAGGTTCGAGTCCTCCCTTGGGCATGGATGTGTGTGTTTGTCCTTAGGATAATTTAGGTTAAGTAGTGTGTAAACGTAGGGACTGATGACTTTAGGAGTTAAGTCCCATAAGATTTCACACACATTTGAACATTTTTGAGACCGTAGCGGTCGAGCGGTTCTAGACTGAAGCGCCTAGAACCGCTCGGCCACAACGGCCGGCCCAAGTAGTGCAGGTTATGTAAATTTACATAACCGTTGTTAGTGAGCGTTGCTTCGTAGGTAAATAGCACCCGTTGGGAAAATGTAGTACTGCAGAGTACACCGATAAAATTCTATACGACGTTTGAAATCACGTCCTCCGAGTCCCTGATTTTGTGACAGATGACGAGGGTGGAATTTATGTCGATACAAGATGTAAATGACACTCGTCAGGCTGATTCCACATACAGGGTGATAATTATTGAACTATATTAAAAAAAGTAAATTAGTTACAAACTACGGCCTGAACACACTTTATTCAACATGTAAACGTCACTACAGCTATTTGGATTTATATTATGCCATGTTCGATATGCCTACCATCATTGGCGATGATGTGGCGCAGACGAATAGCGAAATTCCGCATGGCCCGCTCAAGTGTCGAAACGTCGATGCTGTCGGTGACCTGAATGGCTGTTTTCAGCTCAGCGATAGTTTTAGGTTATTACTGTACACTTTGTCCTTAATATAGCCCATGCAAAGGAGTTGCATGTGTTCAGATCCGGAGAATATGGCGGTCAATCGAGGTCCATGGCAGTGTCCTCTGGGTACCCCAGAGCTAGAATGCGGTCCCCAAAGCGTTCCTCCAGGACATCAAACACTCTCGTGCTTCGATGGGGTCGAGCTCCGTCTTGCACGAACCGAATCATGTCGAAATCAGGGTCATTTTGGATAATGGGCATGAAATCATCTCCCAAAGCCTCCACATACCTTTCGGTAGTCACCGTGCCATCAAGGAATATGGCACCGATTATTCCGTGACTGGACGTTGCACACCACACAGTCACCCGTTGAGGTGAAGAGAATTCTCGATCGCGAAATGCGGATTCTCGGTCCCCCAAATGCGTCAATTTTACTTATTGACGAAGTGAGCTGACAACAGCAAATCAGGAGCGCATGCGCATACTAATCAACCGTCATGCCCCGCGGCCAACCGCGCAGTTTGAATGTCCTTCCGCAAACCGTTCAGATGTTATGACGATTTTATTTCATAATTGTCACCCTGTGCCATGGCAGTATTTCTCGCGCCACCATTTTGTTTTCATCTTCGTCCTCTGACGTTGAAGCTGCTTGTTTACAGTGGACGTAGGCAAGGTCGTAGCGGAGGTGGTTTGCCATTGCCTTCCTCCGACCGTAATGGGATGAATGATGATGGTGAAGGCAACACAACAACATCCAGTCATCTTGAGGCAGGGAAAGTCCCTGATCCCGCCGGGAATCGGGCTCGGGACCCCGTCCGCAGGAAGCGAGAACGCTACCGCAAGACCACGATCTGCGGACACTTCGTACAATGGTACGACTTAAACTAACGTATGCACTGAATTGTCAAACCAAACTGTAGTATAACATTTCCAGTGCTGAGACGGCGGTATGGCAACGTTCCGAAAGCCAATTGAAAATGCTGTCTGTTCGTAATAGTGATCTAAGAATTTGTTCAAGTGGCTGGTGCAACGGACAGTGGCGATCAGGACAGACATCCCTATACCGTCGTACTGTTTCGACATCATTTCTTTCACATTCGCCATATAACGGTAGCACGTTTAACGTCTCCTCATTGGTGTGCATGTCTGCCGCCAGCGTTGAAGCAGAAAAGACCTGTGGATAGACAACACAGCTGCTGCTAGTTCTGCAGTGTAGTCAAGAAATACTCTCGGATTCTTTCGTGAGAGTTTAACCTTAAAATTAACAAGAATTATATCACTGTATTCACTTTTTCAAGCGTTTTCGGAGGCCCGTTAAAAGAATGTCATTCTGTTTAAAAAGTCATACTTGCTTCAATATCTCTTTCTATACAAGAGTTAAGAGTACAAAAGTGAGTGCCCTTTCAGCGTACTATCAACAGCGGAAAATCTCGTTTCGATATCTGGAACCGTTCACGAATAAAACGAGTGTTGCGTCTTACGTGACTCACCCTGCATATGCCATAAAATTCAGCAACATCGATTCACCATGGTTCAGATATCGTGGGAATAAATTCCACCTGACAGGAATTCTCTCAAATTCAAACGCTGTCACAATAGCAACAGATCCTAAACACGTTAAATTCTATAAATGGCTTTGAAACTAACAGCAGTATGTTTCTGGAGACATTTAACTGCATGGTGTATCTCTAGTTACTCTGCACCATACTCGCGAACTGCTAATGTTGTATTCTGTCTCATTTTATTAACATTTACTTATATGATACTTTAACCTTCGCTACTTTACGTTGCTTGTTTAAAGTGAATGAAAATAAAGTGTACTCCAACTATCTCTGTTTTCTCGCGCCTTTTTATTGCCTTTCAGTGCAACGGTGGTGGTATTAAAAACAAAAACCATTTGTAGCACAAAATACACATCTAAGAGCGAGAGGAAAACATGTTGAAAATAGAGAGTGGCTGTCCTCCATTTCAATCGAGTTTTATATAAAACCTACAATTTAGAGGTGTTTTACAAACATTAGTTCCTTTACAAAAAAAAAATAGTGTAAAGAAAGGAGTAGGTTTACTCGCTAAATGAACGCATAAATTGTTATCTGCACCATTAAATTGAATATTGGAAATAAAAAGCAGTCATAGGACAATCTCAAATGCCAATAACAAATGAAATGGTAAAAAAAGGTTTTGCATCATTCTCATGAATAGTTTGTGTTACTTTTTTTTTAATTATCAGAATCTTTTTCCTCGGTATGGTACTTCTTTACTTCAGAAAATTAGTACTTAAAGCAGTTTATGTAAAGGAGGGAAAAATAAACACTGATGTTGTTGCATCTGACAGTAGGGATGTGGAATGGGAGAGGGGTCAAGGGGTTGCCTATCTGCAAGCGCCTAGGACTTAGTCACGGTTTGTCTCTACACAGGCACATTTTAAACTGCTCAACAAAGGCACAAGGGTGCACCGAGGATGTTGTCGAACTGGAGGGGGTTAGAGGAACCCCATGTTGTTTTATTCATGTATGTGTCAATGCCGCAACCCTCTGTGATCACACCACAGGAGGCCGCGAAGCAGGAGGGCTGAAAAAGCATAAGCACTCTTTGCTGCTTCGAATCGCTTTCAAATTTCGTCGAATGGTTTTGAATGGTTCCTAATGGTTGTACCCTGTACACTAGAACAAAACCTGCAGTCGCACTGCACTCTAGAGGCCTGCTATCACCTTCAAATGTTCTCAACAGCATCATACTGTTGTTCATCGCACAGCGAATTATCATTTTCGACAGCGAAATGTGTGGGAGTAAACATCCTAAAGAAAGGGGTGGTTTCATCGACGCCATTTATGCACCCCATAAGGCCTTTTCGTGTCGATTCTGAGCAGTAGTGTGTCTGAAATGTTTTCCTCTGCCACCCATAAGAAAATTGCGTGATTTTAACGCTGGGCCTCGTTGTTCTGACCTCCATCGCAAAGGCGTCAAAAGAAAGGGTGAAATGGATGTAAGGCGAGATGTGACGACCTTCTCATTGTGCGACGCCTCCATGGTGGCGCTGGAGAGAATTGTGATGAAATTCCTTGCCAGTGTGACAGCATTAATCCACCTTACACCTCACATGAAATTCTGAGCTCTGGCCTTTTCTTCGCATGTGTCGACACCATGTTGGAAACAGTGACGTCGCAGGGCTCCATGTTTTGGCATCACTACAGAGGAATATTGGAGCCACCTTTCAACCAGGTTTCAAACTTCTACGTCGCAGTGGGAGGCAATCACAGCGATCTGAAAGCATCCAAAAGCTGAAGGAGAATGGCTAACAATCGCCAACGTTGTTCCTCTGCCAGGACAGATTCTATTGGCAATTCAATAGTAGCTTCCTCCCTGCATTGTCTGTAGTGATTGTGGGGCACTAATCGGCCCTTACTGAATTGGTTCGGCGGTTCCTACGCACATACCTTTAAGGATGAGTTGTGCCAGCTCATTACAGTTCGATCATCGCTGGCTTTTCGATTTCGTATGTGATCCTGAGTACATTTTTGGAATCGGAACAACCTCCATAAATTAATTGAGCATCTAGACTTACGACGGAGACTCGTCTCATTCAAGACAGTGGGATAATATCATCATCAACGGCAAACAACCGCCCAGAGCAGTCTTTGTTATTCTTGGAATAGCTTCGTCAGTCTGGAACTCCCACAGCTTATGACAGCTTGTGATGTCATTGTGAAATCCCATCCAAGACTAAGATCATGACTTCATTCTGTTAAAACATTAAATTCGTTGTGCTGTGTTTTGTTACTGATAGTTACTCTTGAAGTACATGTTCCTGTGCGCTGGACGTATTTCCCATTTGCGACTTTCAGCGAAACCATTCGTATTATAAAACATAGTGTTCTCTATGTGAAGCCGATAAGCACTCGACATTACGGAAAATGAAGCCCCTTGGTTGACAGGTGTACTGAAAACTGCACCCACTGAAATTTGCGCCCAGTGAATTTTGTGCCCAGAAAGGGCGTAGGAATGGTCCACTAGTTCCCTTGCGCGGCCGGTAGAAGAGCTGAGGAACGCTACCTGGAGGTTTTTCGGGCTTGCGTTTTCAAGCCGTACTACATAGAACACTGCGAATGGAGAATGTCAATGTAAAGAGTGCACAAGAAATCATTACACGTTGCAAAACCATGGAGCGTGTATCAGACACTGTTTGAGTTCCTAGTCATTTGATTAAAACTTCAGAAACGAAACTTCCCACTGTTATACAAAAATCTGTTGACAATTATTATGAGTTTCCTTGCACAAATTTCGCGACTAAGAGGATTTTCTTTGGAACTGTTACCAAATTTATTTTGGCATTAAGATTTTTCTTAACCTCGTGTGATTCGATAGCGTTACGTAAGATTGTTCTTTTTTTTTCCAGAAGTTAAATTAATTAAGAATTACCTTGAGTCCCCTATGAATAAGGCAAAAGTGTCTAATTTAGCACTTAGTCAATAAAAAATGGGCTAGCTAGAGGTATCCATATTGATGAGGTAATTTCAAAAATTGCTCCCGAAAAACATGAAGAAATTCTAAGCTATGTGATGGTCACCAGTCACTAAGGAAATCTTCGGTTACTCGTTCTGTTTTCTTAATAATCAATTAACTGTGCTTGTTTTTAATGCGCTTTACTTATTCGTTTTCTTCTATAAAAAACTGTTTGCGAAGTAGTTAACATAATACTTTGCTTATATAATGATGCATATGAAAAAAATCCTACACACGAAAGTTACATTTTATGCTTCTGTGATGCTGGCATTTTTTGTTTTTTGTTTTGGGGGGGGGGGGGGGGAGGTGTACGGGGAGGTGGGTCAGACAAATTAAATCTGCAACTTACCAAGCGACGCCACTGCGTAAACGTCACTATGAACCAGATTAAAATATTGGATGTGTTCATAAGCAAGGTCTAGATCTTGCACTTTTCTCCAGAGAGCAACTTTCATGTGGCTGTCGGCTTTCGGTAGTACAACTTCAATCGCAGAACTCGCCCGCTGATTCGAAATCTGCGGTCGTTCCAGTCTGGAATATTTTCCGCCAAATTTCGAAAAAGATGGATGTATGTCTCTCTTCTTTTGTCGGGCAATAATGCAAAGACAACCGGACATATGTTTTTCACGTTATATGTGCTCCCAAAGTCGGCGTAAATGATGTATATTGCGAAAACTGTTTGCTACAGCACTTAAACGTGATAAAATCATACTCTCGATTATGCAGGCAACCCACCTACTGTGAATATATTTTGGAAATAGAAGTCTCTTCCTCTTGTACCCTTGTTTCAAGTCTTCTTTACATTCAACCGAGCGTCGTCCAGAGCTCCAATCTGATGCTCGAGTGAAAAAGCACCGTCGAATCCTTAGTTTTAAGCATTCCTCGGCCAAGGTTTACTTTCTGCTTTGAACAGCGCCACGCCATAGTCCCGTCTTTTTCGTTCTCTTCCTATGTAAGAACAACCTCCGTAGTGGCTGGTCATTGAAATTCCATATCGGAACTATTGCGAGGGAAATACACAAGTCGCACGATGTCAACTCTATGACACCGAGAGCGATATCAAGGCTGGTTTCTTCAGACAATCGGCTACTGTGGTAGAGGAGGTCTATCGCAGTTTGGCTGTGTCTAGGGAGCAGGTAGTTCAGAGTAATTCCGACGGTCCGGACGCAAGGGTAAGCGGTGACACAAAGGGAGTAGGTATTTCACTGATTTCTGGTTGGGTGCAAATATCACCGGGCGCAGTTTTCATGGATTTTCGCAGCTCGCCTCCAGTTCTGCCGTTTCCATGTCAACAGGCAACTTCATCACTGGCGGAACATGTTATTCACAGACGGTTCTAGATTTCCACTGACGCATGTTGATGACCGTGTTCAGGTGTGGAGACATCATGGTGAGTGGTAACTGGAAAATGTTGTCCAGGAAATCGACAGAGTCGGCCAAGGTTTTTGTGATGGTGTTAGAAGGCAGCAGTGCTGACAGCCGTACTGATCTTGTTGTTGTGTATGATCGCCTTACCGGCAGGCAGTACGTCGAAAACTGTTGAACCACGTGGAGGCTGCTGTGTACAGCGGTGGCACTGAATTTCTTCTAGTGCATGATAATGCCAGGGCCCATGTGGCGGGCGTCATCAGAGATGTCTTGCGAAGCCTGGACATTGAAGTGACTCTCGCCCTTAACCACATCGAGCATGTGTGTGGGACATACTAGACAAACGTATTCGTGATCGTCTGTTCCATCACAGACCCTCCAAGAACTCTCAAGGGCTGTCATTCAAAACTGACGGAGTATCAGGCGGTGATAAACGCTCACGGAGGGCATACACATTATAGAAGCTCTCAGAGCCCAATGAAAAGCATCCAGAATGACGGAATGGCTTGTTGTTTTCCACACTTGTCGTTCATTTCAGTTCTTGTCATACACTAAAGCGCCAAAGAAACTGGTATAGCCATGCGTATTCAAATGCAGAGGTATGTAAACAGGCAGAATACGGCCCTGCGGTCGGCAACGCCTGTATATGATAAGTGTCTGGCGTAGTTGCTGCTACAATGGCAGGTTATCAAGATTTAAGTGAGTTGCAACGTGGTGTTATAGTCGGCGCGCTAGAGTTGGGGCACAACATCTCCGACGTAGCGATGAATTGGGGATTTTCCCGTGTGACCATTTCACGATTTTACCATGAATATCAGGAAACCCGTAAAACATCGAGTCTCCTACATCGCTGCGGCCGCGAAAGGAACGTGCAAGAACGGGACCAACGACGACTGAAGAGAATCGTTCAGCGTGGCAGAAGTGCAATCCTCCCTCAAATTGCCGCAGATTTCAACGCTTAGCCATCAACAAGCGTCGTCGATATGAGCTTTCGGAACGGAAGGCCCACGGGTGTACCCTTGATGACTGCATGACACAAAGCTTTACGCCTCGCCTGGGCCCGTTATCACCGATATTGGACAGTTGATGACTTGAAACATGTTGCGTGGTCGGACAAGTCTCTTTTCAAATTGTTTCGAGCAAATGTACATCTATGGGTATGGAGACTACCTCATGAATCCATGACCCTGCACGTCAGCAGGGGACTGTTCAAGCTGGTGGAGACTCCGAAGTGGTGCAGTTGGAGTGATATGGGACCCCTGATACGTCTAGATACGACTCTGACAGGTGACGACACGTACGTAAGCATCCTGTCTAATCACTTGCATCCATTCAAGTCCATTGTGCATTCCGACGGACTTGGGCAATTCCAGAAGGACAATGCGACATCCCATACCTCGAGAGTTACTAAAGTGGCTCCAGAAACATTCTTCTGAGTTTAAACACTTTCGTTGGCCACCCAACTCCCCAGACATGAACATTTTTGGGCGTATCTGGATGCCTTGCAACGTGCTGTTCAGAAGACATCTGCAACCTCTCGTACTCTTACGAATTTATGGATAGGCCTGCAGGATTCATGGTGTCAATTCCCTCCAGCACTACTTCATCACTCCTGTGTGCTCGCGGGCGCCCTACAGGTGTACCAGTTTCTTCAGCTCTTCAATGTATAAATGATCGAGGATTCAATGACCTTTTGTTGTGTACTTAATCTGTGAAGTATGAATGTATAATTTGGTTAATTTTTGAACAGTGGACTATGGCAGACGCCCAAAGTCATGTTCTTCTAATTTTTTGATCAGTTTAGTTCATTTGTGGGAGGAGGGGGAGGTTAAAACACCTACAGTGGGTAGAAGGGCTTTCTAACCCTACTTAGACATTGTTCTTTAACATGCTCGCCTTTTACCTTATATGGGGCAGTGTAGAATACCCGTTTGCAACGAGTTTCTTTTTTTTATCAGCTTATGCATAGTCGTTAGTAACACGTAATTGGTTGTGGAACAGACGAAGTAGTACGAGAACTGTTATTAAATATGATAAACGACGCAACTTTCGGTATGTTGTTAGCCGAAGGATCTGCTCGAACTTATGATCTTCATGGGCCATACTGAGCTGTGCACGACGTTGTATGGGTAGCCTGCAAGGCTGAAGGATCTCCCAAGTAATAGAGTGGCAGGTCTCAGTGATGAGGTAAAAAACCTATTGGCGTAACACTAAATGAGCTGGCGAGCCAGGGATAAGGTCTTCTCATTACTTTAATTCATTTTGGAGAAATTCTAAGTTGCTTGCATCAACATGGCCATACGTCACGAGCCCTTTGTGCCTGAAATAGTTACTATCAATGTTCCAACTATCTTATGATGGTCACTAATTGCTCCATTATAGACGAAAGAGGAAATACTGGGTGATCAAAAAGTTAGTATAAATTTGAAAACTTAATAAACCACGGAGTAATGTAGATAGAGAGGTAAAAATTGACACTCATGCTTGGAATGACATGGTGTTTTATTTGAACCAAAAAAAACTAAGTATTGCTAGACGCGTGGAAGATCTCTTGCGCGCGTCATTTGGTGATTATCGTGTGTTCAGCCGCCACTTTCGTCATGCTTGGCCTCCCAGGTCTCCAGACGTCAGTCCGTGCGATTATTGGCTTTGGGGTTACCTGAAGTGGCAAGTGTATAGTGATCGACCGACATCTCTAGGGATGCTTCAAGACAACATCCGACGCCAATGCCTCACCAGAACTATAGACATGCTTTATAGAGCTGTTCACAACATTATTCCTCGACTACAGCTGTTGTTGAGGAATGATGGTGGACATATTGAGCATTTCCTGTAAAGAACATCATCTTTGCTTTGTCTTACTTTGTTATGCTAATTATTGCTATTCTGATCTGATAAAGCGCCATCAGTCGGACATTTTTTGAACTTTTGTATTATTTTGGTTCTAATGAAACCCCATGTCATTCCAAGCATTTGTGTCAATTTGTACCTCTCTGTCTACATTATTCCGTGATTTATTCAGTTTTCATATTTATACTGACTTTTTGATCACCCGGTATTTTACATCGAAAAGTCACTGTCCATGCTGTGTAAGGTCTATCTAAACAAAAAGATTGCAGTTTGCCTTGAAAGTCACCTGTTGTTAGACACCGTTCATGCAATGTATTCCTGTACACATCGATAAACGCTTACCTGTCTCTAACTGCAAGACACGTCTTAAGGAAGTTTAGTCTACTCATTTTGAGAAGCAAGGCGTGCAAGAGGCGCAAGTGGCTATCAGCTCGTCGAAATCCTCACGCTCTACTTTGCAATGTAACAGCCGATAGGCATATTCTATGCACATAATACAAATGTCTGGCTGATTTTTGTCTTCTGTTCTGACATGTTTGCTATCCCAAACAACGGCCAAGGAAACTCTTGACCGTGATCGTACGTCATCGGCAGATCTCAATCAGGCTGTGACCTCCCAGTGAATCAAATTCAAGTACACGTCGTTCACACTCGTAAAATACGGTTGTCGGTTGTAGTACCTCCGGATAGCTTCATGATACAGGCATTACGCTTCTAAAACCTTTTACGTAGTTTCTCCACAGTGTGCCTGCAGTTATGAATTTCTATGTTTGCAACCCTGTTGTTGTAATAACAACAGGCGCAACTGCTGAGACCTGCATCTATTTAGTAATTGAAAGCTGTGAGCTATATTTGGACAATGGGGATTATTGTACTAAAGGGACTGAGTATCAACGCCACACAACAATATAGCAACTTCTTTGGGCATGAAGTTCGTCCATGGCAGCATTTCATCTTACATTCCGAAATACTAACGATCTTGGAGCTACGTGGGAGCGTTGGTGTTAGACAAACACGGTTTCAAATTGGTTCGGAAGGCAACAGTGTTTTCATACAGAAATGGGAACAGCTATGTAAGCCGAGAAACATTGCACTATAATGCTCAGAATTCTCACAAACTGTTTTATGCTGTCAGCTTAGAAACTCTCAAAGATGACATGCAAGTAAGTTAAAGATTGAAAGCCTGTCACTATTTTATACCTTAGCCTGCGATTTCATAAGATCTTGGCCCCGGTTGTAATGCCCCTAAACATTGCCCTTTATATGAAATCTGACCCGTAAGTGAACAAACACGTTCTGAATAACGTTGTTTTAGTTTTAGTAGTAACAGGGAACTTTTTCATAGTGCAACGTAATAATTAAGGGAGGTGTAACGTAAGCTAAGCCGTGACAAACCTGAAACCATAATCCTTACAATAGATATCAAGCAGTTATTCGCTGTGTCTATGAATTACGTAAGATAGGCGTAATTAGTGTAGTGCAAATGTGTTTGCCCTCTATATTCCACAACTCCTAATAAATTGAAAGGAGTTCAGTTAGAGTGATACTAAAATGTAGAAGTCTCTCTCAGTGCAACCACGTAACTTGTAGCTCCACTGTAATACGACCATATCTGACTGGGTGTAAAGTTCATTTAAAAATAAGAAGGGGTTATCTCTTTTGTAGGCTGTTTATTCTTTCTCTTCTAGACATATAGTAAAAGCGAAATATATTTCGTTAGACAACGTAGTTATTAAGTGGACACGTGAAGGATTTAAATAAAGACCAGAGGAGAGAAACGTAAGTACATGAAATCCCAGATTCTATGAATAATGAATATATATTACTCAGGAAATGTATGCAAAATCTCATGTTTCAAATAAAAGTGCCCTTCAACGGACCATGTGCTTTTATGTGAACTCAGACATATAAAAGACAAGGAAAATCACCCCATATTAGTATTAACAACCATGATATTATCTAATGAGTGAAAAAGCTGTGGGAAAATAAACTTACAAACCCAGATGATTGAACGGAAATTCGATGTTGATTCCCACGTGTTCTAATAAAACTGTGAACTCAAACAAAGAACTAATATTTACCAAGTCAAATACGATTGCTACATATCTTGTGTGTGTGCGTGTGTGTGTGTGTGTGTGTGTGTGTGTGTGTGTGTGTGTGTGTAAAATAAAAAAAATTAAAAAAAATTCTCCACAGAGCAGAACTACGCATGCGTAGCCCAAGCAAGCAACAATCATATGTATTACTTCTCAAGTCAACATTTCTCACATTGCATACCGATTTTGCACTAAAACTTACTATTTGTGGACAATTTTAACATAAAGGAGAGTTTTAACTATCACAGGAAAAAGTAAATCATGGATGTCCAGCTACACACCTATATTTTACGAAGCTAACTTACCATTTTATTTGTTTTAAAGTACTTATTAAGTGGATAATTTGTATACAGCATTGTCATAGATAATACGCGTGACCATTGCTGTAGTCCATTATCTCTTCCCGTTATACAAGTATACAGCTCTAAATGAATTTACTTTCTGAAACAACAAACATATTTGTTATTGTCGGCTGGAATTGTGATTTACCTATTTATACTACTGCCTAACGTGCTTATATAGACTACAAAGTTCATACATTTCGCATTTATTTACTTCTTTGTATTTTATATTCGTATTTCTCATTAAACTTCTTTTCAACAACAGATAAACATAAATATTATGGTCGAAAGTTAGAAATTATAAGTAGTACTGGTATGTCATTACTTAAAACTATAAAAGTGCGAAAGCTTTGCATTGGTCCCTTAGTCTCACTATAATCCAGAACGATGTCACTTCAGCGCACACATTTCCTTATCACTAGACAAAACGTGTTACTACACAGATCAACACGTCCTCACAGCAGCAAAGGGAAGAACAAAGTGTTTGCTTTGCCCACTGACCATGCAGTCCACGCTAATCTATTCTGCCCGCCAAGAATTTTCATTGGCTGGCTCATCTCAGAGTTTGGGTGACTTGCTTAAGACACATAAGCGTTTATCGATGTGTACATGAATACCTGACATTAACGGTATCAAACAACAAATGACTTTTCAAGGTGAACTACTATCTTCTTTTGCTATGAGGAGTGGTCTTGCTAGTAATGAGTCGCCAAAGGATATAAAACCATGTGAACAGCATCTCACGTGGGCAGCAATGTAGAAAAGACGATGCATAAGGAAAATCAGTCTAATTGGGCTACAAAAATGGAAACAAAATTCGACAATCCCACAGCTTACATCATGCATGTTTACAGTCAAATACAGAGGCAAGTCATATATGTATGTGGGACACAACCAATGATTACTGAAAACACATTAATTAGAGCTATTGGCGTTTATATTCCCAAACGTAGTAAGGGCTTATGGTGGCTTATTTTCGCTCACAAGTATCATTATCAAAACAACATGTATGATATTGTCCCTGAAGCCGTTAGAGACTGGAGATAAAGCTGGATTTTGCTTGTCGGAGCTGGTAAGACTAGAAAGATGTGATCGGTTGCAGGTACTGGCGTGACAGCATACAGCTTGCACCCAGGAGTCGTTGCTACTGAGCTGAGCAGACATTTCGACTCGGCGTACTTCCCTGGGGTGACCTGGCTCTTCAACAACATGGCGCGCTTCGTCATCAAGTCTCCTGAGCAAGGGGCGCAGACCTCCATCTACTGCGCTGTTGAGGAGAGCCTCAGCAAAGAAACTGGACTCTACTACAGGTACACCCACTAAACATCATCACATCACCACCACCACCGCTACCACTACCACCCTACCACAACCACAACCATAATCACCACCACCACCACCATTATCATCATTGTGGACTCTTGGATGAAGGATTATTCCAGACTTCTTAACATATTACAATTTTCCGGTCCATCCATCTGATTTAGAGTTTCATAACGTTTCGTTATCCTCGCTCATTCACAGTGATGAGCCAAAACATTACGACCACCTGCTTAGTAGCTTGTTTGTCCGTCTTTGGAACGAAGTACATCAGTGATTCTGTGTATCAGGGATCTGACAGTTTGTTGATAGGTTTGGGGAGGTATGTGGCATTAGATGTCTAAGCACAGGTCATGCGATTCGCACAAATAACGGGTCGTTGATTTGCACACGCGGTGATGGCGCCCGGTAGCGACCCAGATGAGTTCCGTAGCATTTACTTCAGACGAATTAGGTAGCTGAGACATCAACATGAGTTCGCTATAACGGCTCTCAAACCCCTGCAGCACGGTTCTGGCTCCGAGACGCAGACAGTTATACTGCTGAAAGATGACGTCGCCATCGGGGAAGCCATCAAGCATGAAGGGATGCAAGTGGTTCGCAGCTGTCAGCGTGTCTTCGATTACTTCCACAGGTCCCACGCAAGCTCAGGAGGATATTTCCCATAGCATAATACTGCTCCCACCGACCTGCATCCTTGGCGCGCTGCACGTTTCGAGCCGCCGTTCACCTCGATGACAGAATTTGCGGAGACGACCATCGGCCTAGTGTAGCAAAACTGTGATTCACCTGAAGAGCCAACACATTCCCATTGACCGATGGTCGAATCCAGATGGTCACAACGATTGTAATTGACGATGTCGGTGGGTCAACATCTGAACACGTAGGGGTGGTATGCTGTGGAGTTCCATGTTCAACAGTGTACGATGAACGGTGTGCTCCGAAACACATGTGCGTGCACCAGCTTGTGCTTTGTCGGGAGAGGTACCATCTATCTATCTATTTACAGAGCATATACCTCCGAACGCCACGTTTTGTGAAGAGTTGTGGACGTCCAAACATTTAGCGCCCAGTGGTAGCTTCACTGTCCTTCTGCCACTTTCCATAAATGCTCATGGCAATATCTACATCTACATATATACTCCGCAATCCACCATACGGTGCTTGGCGGAGAGTACCTCGTACCACAACTAGCATTTTCCCTCCCTGTTCCACACCCAAACAGAGCGAGGGAAAAATGACTGCCTATATGCCTCTGTACGAGCCCTAATCTCTCTTATCTTATCTTTGTGGTCTTTCCGCGAAATATAAGTTGGCGGCAGTAAAACTGTACTGCAGTCAGCCTCAAATGCTGGTTCTCTAAATTCCCTCAGTAGCGATTCACGAAAAGAACACCGCCTTTCCTCCAGAGACTCCCACCCGAGTTTCTGAAGCATTTCCGCAACACTCGCGTGATGATCAAACCTACCAGTAACAAATCTAGCAGCCCACCCCTGAATTGCTTCTATGTCCTCCCTCAATCCGGAAAGGGATCCCAAACGCTCGAGCAGTACTCAAGAATAAGTCGTATTAGTGTTTTATAAGCGGTCTGCTTTACAGATGAACCACATCTTCCCAAAATTTTACCAATGAACCGAAGACGACTATCCGCCTTCCCCACAACTGCCATTACATGCTTGTTGCTCTGCAATGTTACGCCCAAATATTTAATCGACGTGACTGTGTCAAGCGCTACACTACTAATGGAGTATTCAAACATTACAGGATTCTTTTTCCTATTCACCTGCATGAATTTACATTTATCTATATTTAGAGTTAGCTGCCATTCTTTACACCAGTCACAAATCCTGTCCAAGTCATCTTGTATCCTCCTACAGTCATTCAACGACGATATCTTCCCGTACACAACAGCATCATCAGCAAACAGCCGTACATTGCTATCCACCCTACCCAAAAGATCATTTATGTACAATCCTGGAAATGGAAAAAAGAACACATTGACACCGGAGTGTCAGACCCACCATACTTGCTCCGGACACTGCGAGAGGGCTGAACAAGCAATGATCACACGCACGGCACAGCGGACACACCAGGAACCGCGGTGTTGGCCGTCGAATGGCGCTAGCTGCGCAGCATTTGTGCACCGCCGCCGTCAGTGTCAGCCAGTTTGCCGTGGCATGTATGTTCAGTTGACAGACTTTGAGCGAGGGCGTATAGTGGGCATGCGGGAGGCCGGGTGGACGTACCGCCGAATTGCTTAACACGTGGGGCGTGAGGTCTCCACAGTACATCGATGTTGTCGCCAGTGGTCGGCGGAAGGTGCACGTGCCCGTCGACCTGGGACCGGACCGCAGCGACGCACGGATGCACGCCAAGACCGTAGGATCCTACGCAGTGCCGTAGGGGACCGCACCGCCACTTCCCAGCAAATTAGGGACACTGTTGCTCCTGGGGTATCGGCGAGGACCATTCGCAACCGTCTCCATGAAGCTGGGCTACGGTCCCGCACACCGTTAGGCCGTCTTCCGCTCACGCCCCAACATCGTGCAGCCCGCCTCCAGTGGTGTCGCGACAGGCGTGAATGGAGGGACGAATGGAGACGTGTCGTCTTCAGCGATGAGAGTCGCTTCTGCCTTGGTGCCAATGATGGTCGTATGCGTGTTTGGCGCCGTGCAGGTGAGCGCCACAATCAGGACTGCATACGACAGAGGCACACAGGGCCAACACCGGGCATCATGGTGTGGGGAGCGATCTCCTACACTGGCCGTACACCTCTGGTGATCGTCGAGGGGACACTGAATAGTGCACGGTACATCCAAACCGTCATCGAACCCATCGTTCTACCATTCCTAGACCGGCAAGGGAACTTGCTGTTCCAACAGGACAATGCACGTCCGCATGTATCCCATGCCACCCAACGTGCTCTAGAAGGTGTAAGTCAACTACCCTGGCCAGCAAGATCTCCGGATCTGTCCCCCATTCAGCATGTTTGGGACTGGATGAAGCGTCGTCTCACGCGATCTGCACGTCCAGCACGAACGCTGGTCCAACTGAGGCGCCAGGTGGAAATGGCATGGCAAGCCGTTCCGCAGGAGTACATCCAGCATCTTTACGATCGTCTACATGGGAGAATAGCAGCCTGCATTGCTGCGAAAGGTGGATGTACACTGTACTAGTGCCGACATTGTGCATGCTCTGTTGCCTGTGTCTATGTGCCTGTGGTTCTGTCAGTGTGATCATGTGATGTATCTGACCCCAGGAATGTGTCAATAAAGTTTCCCCTTCCTGGGACAATGAATTCACGGTGTTCTTATTTCAATTTCCAGGAGTGTAGATAGAAAACAACAGCGGACCTACCACACTTCCCTGGGGCACTCCAGATGATACCCTCACCTCCGGTGAACACTCACCATCGAGGACAACGTACTGGGTTCTATTACTTAAGAAGTCAATGCAATAGCACATGAACATTCCACCAGCTTCGCCGTTTTCAAGATAATCTTTCGTAGACTCTGCATAATGATAGCCTGCCCTTTGTAAATGTCGCATATCCCAATGGATTTCCCCATTTACGGCCCATATCTTCGCTAAGGTGCTCCCCCGACCGTGTCTGCTCATCCTGTATACTTTTGTTACCGCGTCACAGGCCTGCGACGCCACCAGGCGGCATCCAGTGTCACGGCGGGCAGTGGTCACAATGTTTTGGCTTATCAGTGTTCCATGTATCATTAACGTAGGTTAGAACTGGTCAAACACATTGGTTAGATTCTTCGTTTGAGACACGTGAAAAATTAGTTTTCTACAACGAGTAGCGTCAGATTTCATTCTCTTATCCATTTCTTTCGGTGTTCATCTTGCTTTCTTTTGTTATAAGTAGACACATTCATCAACTCGTTAACTAAGGTCATTCTTAACCTTCACAATCTTTCTTTCAGCATTATAAACTGCCTGACAAAAAAGCGAAGTACTCATAAGGGCGGGGGGAGATATAAAATGGAACTTCACTTGTTGAGAGGGGATGTGACTTACTTCAGTAATTACAAAATCGAGTCAAATTTACAAAGAACATGGTCGTTTGAGCCCACTTATCAGTATGAGGTTGCATCCCCGCTGACATCGATGCGTGCAGTTGGGAAGGGTATCAGACAGCCATTGTATCCTTTGCTGAGGCCGTCAGATTTACGCCCGTTCTCGTCTCAGACATGTTCTGCCTGCCACAGCTGGGGGATCCTGTTGACAGCGAGAGTACCTCAACATCATTCAGACAGTTCGTAGAGAGATGTGCCATGTGTGGTCGAGCATTTTCCCGCAGAGAAATGGCACCACAATAAAGTCACACGAGAAGAAATACATGAAGACACAGGATGTCCTGACGTAAGGTTGTGCCATCAGAATCCCTCAGTCACTGCCAGCCATTACCTGAATTTATACCAGACGTCTTCCTACACCTTGAAGCCAGAACCAATACCACAGTGCCTCTCCAAAACAATGGTGGAATGGGACTTCTCCTCATGTTGATGCCATACTCTGAGGTAGTACAGAGCTGCACTACATCTCTGAACACAGTCGGACGCAATTCATCACCAGTCCGTGATTTCCGGCCGTGGTAAAACACCAAATGCAGCCGTTTTTGTTGTAGTGTTAACGACAGCCTGGTCGTGGGAAAGTAACGTCCTAATCTGGCAGGTATTGATCTCAGGCCAGTGGTTCAGGATAACAACGAGTATTGTAGGGAGTCCATTACTTGTTCTCAGATGGCAGGAGATGGTGTGTACATGTTACAATGTGTCTGCTATACAATAGGGCGATCCTCCCTCGTGGGCCGGCCGGAGTGGCCGAGAGGTTCTAGGCGCTTCAATCTGGAACCTCGCGCCTGCTACGGTTGCAGGTTCGAATCCTGCCTTGGGCATGGATGTGTGTGATGTCGTTAGGTTAGTTAGGTTTAAGTAGTTCTAAGTTCTAGGGGACTGATGACCTCAGAAGTTAAGTCCCATAGTGCTCAAAGCCATTTGAACCTCCCTCGTGGTGGTCAAGCTTGTTCGAACAGAACCTTGACGATGAGTGTGTCTATCTCCTCACTCCCACGCAGTCCAACAGTGTCCTATTGTCACATACAAACGACTCACAAATCTGGCTATTGCACAATTCGAAGAGCAGCCAAATGGAGATCCACAGCGAGCCCCCTTTCAAACTGTCAGATGCTGATAAAGCTGCCTCATACGAATACGCGCCATCTCCGTGTCCTTTACGGAGATCACGCAACAACTTACGCTGTTCAGGCCCCTTATATTCCCTACTAGGAATCATGGACTGCTGATGAACTGCGTCAGCAATTGTGTTCAACAATGGATTACGGTTCTGCACTTCCCCAGACGGCCCAATCGTCAGCGATGGCGTGACACGGCGAGAGGTAACTTCCCCCAATGTTTTGGAGAGGCACAGAGGCGGTGTTCCTGGCTTCATGGTTTAGGGAGCTGTAGAGTATAGCTTTAGGACATGGCTGGCAGTGACTGAGGGAACCTTGATGGTAGAACCATACGTCAGGACATCCTGCGTCATCATGTGTTACTTCTCATGTGACAGAATTGTGGTACCATTTTTGAATGGGACAGTGATTGACTACACATGCCACTCGTCTCTATTAACTGTCTGCGCAATGTTGAGGCATTCTCGCGGCCAGCAAGATCCCTAAACCTTTATCAGATAGAACATGTGTGAGGCCAGTTTAGAAATCAACTCCATTCCAATGCCAGTATCCAGGACATCAAAGATCAGTTACAACAGTTGTGGACCAGCTTGCCTCATGAGAGGACACAACGGCTCTCTGACACACTTCCCAACAACAAGCATATATCCAGTTTAGAGCGGCTGCAATGTGATACTGATAAGTTTGCTCATACTGCTACGTTTTTTTACTTTATTTTGTAAATTTGACTCGATTTTGTAATCACTGAGATAACATCACATACCCTCTCAACAACTGAAGTTTGATTTTACTTCCTCCTCTCCCTTTTTGCCATGCAGTGTGTATTGTTATGGGAATGTAGGGTATCGTGACAACAACCTTGAATTAAATTCTCCCCTTTTGCTTCCCTCATTAGATTTGAATGTTGTCTCAAGCATTTGACGAGTCCCCCCATTGAGATCGTCATGAGCTGGCTGTCAAAACTGATGCTGTGCTGGTATTATGTACATTGCTTTAATTGGAAAAGTTGACAGCGACCATAGAGATAGAATTTCTGATTTGGAGACTAGAGACTTAAACTGAAAAGAAAAAAAAGTACTCTCGTGGTCCTTGTACTGATCTCTCGAGGATGTTGAATGTGATCTTTCAGTGTCTTGCAGAAGTAAACCTTAAGTGAGATATTAGTAGAGCTCATCACAGAGTTTTGGATTGGCAAAAGCTCGACATTTCTGAATGCCGTTTGTCTTATTGTAAAATTGTAGCCCATATTGGGTTTGGTGTGACAAATGTTCGACGTTTCTGAACACCATTTGCCTTATTTTAAAATTGTAGTTGATACAGGGTTTAGTGGAACTAAAATAATGTATGTGCTGAAGTTGTAGAAAAGGAGGTCTGCTTCCGATATGGATGACCATTGTACATGTCACAAGCCACAATTTAACACTGACTGGCAATGTCATCTATATAACCTAATATGGACAGTGATACCAGATGACGAATTTGTTCATTTTTCCCTTTGGGGTGTATGGGCTCGTCAGCATTACCCACTGTCCCACACGTTACTCCAATAGCTTATCATTTCACTGCCTATCCCTTCCTGATGTTCAGTGTCCTTGGTATTGTCTCTCTGTATCAGCTTCCATATCTTTCGCAGTGACTTGGTAAAATTTCTCTCTGGCTCATCATGTTTCCCACCTTACGGTTTTAATGTCTCAAATGTGAACGGCATTTTGCGAATGTACCCTACTTCATAAGACGATAGGCCTGTACCTTCACAGATCATTGAACTGTATGCCATGACAACACGTGGAAATAAAGCACCCCAGTCATTGTGTGGCTGCTCACATAGTGGTTTAACATTTTTATCGTTCGATGTGCACACTCTATTATTCCATTCGCCTGTGAGTGTAATGAGCTTATACTCAGCTTACTACTTATACTCATTGCTTCGTCAGTGTAGACCAGATCAGTGATTAACATTTCTGAAACACTAAATTTTAGTAACCATTTATTCACCACTACCTATGCTACCGTGTCGCTTGCTGATTTGGGATACTGTTGATTCCTATATCATACAAGAAATGACCCCTTATGGCCAGAACATAGTGGCTCCTGTTCATGTCTGTCTAAAAGGTCCAAAAAGGTCCATGACAATCAATTCAAAAGGTTTACTGGCTTCCAGTAACCTTTACCATGGATCCACTGATGGCTCAGCTCTGCCTGCTGTGTGTGTGGCACACAGTTTTTAACATACAGCTCCACATCTTGTCTACATGGACAACACTATTAATTGATCAACATCTCATGGTCGGGGTCCACAGTCATGCAGAATTTTTTGAAGGACGTCATATTCGCCATTGACTGCAGAAATTGTTTATTTATTTCACAACTGCAATTTCGGCCATTGGACCATTTTCAAATGATACTGAAAAGATTTTGCTTCAGCACATGTTATATTTGAAAATCCTTCGATATATATACATGTCATCTTCAAAAATTGGCGTTTTCACTGTGGAAATACAGTAACATCAGACGAGTGCGAAGCTCTGTGTATGGTGAAATGATGTAAATTACGTCAAATGCTACTAATGTTAATATCATTCATGTAAATCGCTACAAATCAAGTACCATCTGAAAATGGCCCAAAGGCCGAAATCGCAGAAATTGTGAAATAAATAGTTTCTACAGTCAATGGCGAATATTATGTCTTTCAGAAAAGCCACTAGCGAAGTCAGACTAATCTGTACTCTGTGGTTCTATGCCCCCATGACTGGAGAATACATGATTATGTGCCTGTTTTAAAAGTCCTTCTCACAGTGTGACTGACACCACAACTTGCGGTCCAAGCCTCGTAGTCTTACACAACACACCGTTGTTTACAAAAAACTGCGACTGTGTTGCAGACTGTTCAACTCCTTGCCAGCAGCTTGTACAATCTGCCACTCCAAAATGGTACGACTTGCTGTCTGTAATATGCCAGTCTTCCTACTGACGTCATTTGCATTACAACTTAATGAAATACTACGAAATCAAACTCACTCACTTTTGGTTAGTTTTGCACACGGTGCAGCAGTTGATATAATAAGTTATTATTGGTTTTTTTCTATCTTAAGCTTACTACAACTGCGAGCAGTAACAATAATATGTGGTGTTAATTTCACTCATCTTATAGATCGTTTTCAGAGAGATAGATCTTTTTATTGTACTTTCACAACAGAGATATACCCTGCGAAATTCGTCATAAATTACCCATCACTATTTGAAAAAAATAGTAATGCCCATATCTAAAATGCTAGAAGAAAAAGTGACCTATATTACCCATTATGAAAGCTGTCAATGCCTTAGGAAGGAGCTCAATATGCATCATCAAAATTTTTCGATTATTTGCCCATAAAATACACGGAGATGACAAAAGCCATGGGATACCTCCTAATATCATGTCAAACCTCCTTTTGCCCAGTGTAGTGCAGGATCTTTATGTGGCCCATACTGTCCCTATAGCCGTCCATAATTGCGCGAGTGTTGCCAGCACAGTGTTTTGTGCACAATCCGACCTGTAGATTGTGTCCCATAACTGTTCGCTGAAATTCATGTCAGGTGATCTGGGTGGCCAAATCATTCGTTCGAACTGTCCAGAATGTTCCTCAAACTGGTGACTTGGTCCACTGTCAGCCAAAAAATTTCCATAGTTGTTTGGGAAAATGAAGTCCACGAATGGCTGCAAATGGTCTCCAAGTATCCAAACATAACCATTTCCAGTTAGTGATCGGTTCAGTTGGACAAGAGGACCCACTCCATTCCATTTAAACACAGCCTACACCACTATAGAGCCACCACCAGCTTGCACAGTGCCATGTTGACAACTTGGGCCCATGACTTCTTAGGGTCTGTGCCGCACTCGAAAACTACCATCAGCTCTAACCAACTGAAATTGGGACTCATCTTACCAGGACACGGTTTTCCAGCTATTTAGGGTCCAGCCAGATGGTCAGGAGCCCAGGACAGGCGACGTCGTGCTGTTAGCAAAGGCTCTCGCATTGGTCATCACCTGGCATTAACGTCAAATTTCGCTGCGCTGTCCTACCGGATACGTTCGTCGTAAGTCCCACATTGATTTCTGCGGTTACTTCACACAGTGTTGATTGTCTGTTAGCACTGACAACTCAATGCAAACCCCGCTGCACTCGGTCGTTCAGTGAAGGCCGTAGGCCGCTGCGTTGTCCGTGGTGAGAAGCAACTCCTGAAATTTTATGTTCTGGGCACTCTCTTGAGACTGTGGATCTCGGAATATTGAATTCCCTAATGATTTACAAAATGTAATGTCCCACGCTTATAGCTCCAATCACTACACTGAAGCACCAAAGAAACTAGTATAGGCACGGGTATTCAAACGCAGAGATATGTAAACAGACAGAATACGGCTCTGCGGTCGGCAACGCCTATATAAGGCAACAATTGTCTGGCGCAGTTGTTAGGTCGGTTACTGCTGGCACAATGGCAGGTTATCAAGATTTAAGTGAGTTTGAACGTGGTGTTATAGTCGGCGCACGAGCGATGGAACAAAGCATCTTCGAGGTAGCGATGAAGTGGGGATTTTGCCGTACGATCATTTCACGAGTTACCGCTAATATCAGGAATCCGGTAAAACATCAAATCTCCGACACCACTGCGGTCGGAAAAAGATACTGTAAGAACGGGACCAGCGACGACTGAAGAAAACCGTTCAACGTGACAAAAGAGCAACCCTTCCGCAAATTGACGCATATTTCAATGCTGGGCCATCAAGAAGTGCCAGCGTGCGAACCATTCAACGAAACATCATCGATACAGGCTTTCGGAGCCGAAGGTCCGCTCGTGTACCCTTGATGTCTGCACGTCACCGCCGACATTGGACTGTTGATGACTGGAAACATGTTCCCACGTCGGACGAGTCTCGTTTCAAATTGTATCGAGGAGATGGACTTGTAGGGGTATGGCGACAACCTCATGAATCCATGGATCTTGCATGTCAGCAGGGAACTGTTCAAGCTGGTGAAGGCTATGTAATGGTGTGGGATGTGTGCAGTTGGAGTGATATGGGTCCCCTGATACGTCTAGATACGACACAGACAGGTGACGACACGTACGTCAACATCCTGTCCTATCACCTGCATCCATTCATCTCCATTGTGCATTCCGACGGACTTGGGCGATCCCAGCAGGACAATGCGACACCCCAACCGTCCAGAATTGCTACAGAGTGGCTCCAGAAACACTCTTCTGAGTTGAAACGCTTTCGCAGACCACCAAACTCTGCATACATGAAAATTATTGAGCACATCTGGGATGCCTTGCAACGTGCTGTTCAGAAGAGATCTCCACCCCCTGGTACTCTTACGGATTTATGGACGATTGATGGTGTCAGTTCCCTCCAGCACTACTTCAGACATTAGTCGAGTCCATGCAACGTCGTGTTGCGGCACTTCTGCGTGCTCGCGGGGACCCTACACGATATTAGGCAGGTGTAACAGTTTATTTGGCTCTTCAGTGTATTTCGCGTTTATATTCTGTTAATTCGTGTCGTGCGGCTGTAATCACGGCGGAAACTTTTTCACGCGAATAACCTGAGTACAAATAACTGCTCCGCCAATTCTCTGCCCTTTTGTGCCTCGCGTACGTGATGCTACCACCGTCTGTATACAGGGTGAAAAGTATTTAAACCGACAAACTCTGGGAGGTTGTAGGGGACATCAAAACAAATATTTTTCCCTAATGTCATTTTTTCCTATGAGGCTTATTTAAACCGGTAGAAGGCGTATTACGTTCTTCAGTTGTAGGCAACTGCTGTCCACCAGTGTAGTAGTGCATTGTCTCTGTTTACTAATGGAGCGATACACCTGGAGTGAGTACACTGATATGGTTGGTGCGTACTACGTAACACACCACAACGGACGAGCTGCACAGCGGGTTTATCAACAACAATATCCTAATCGCCGTATCCCGCATCATACGACCATTGCTGCTGTGTACCAACGTCTGCGTGAGACCGGGTCATTTAGCAGATTACCTGGACAGGGACGCCGTCGCACGGTAAGAACGCTGCAATTTGAGGAAGCTGTTTTGCAGCATGTGGAGTGGGATCCTTCAATCAGCACTCGTGCAATTGCACGTAACATGGGAACGAATCAGACGAATGTAAGAACAGTCCTTCGAGAGCAATTGTTACGTCCATTTCACTTACAGCATGTCCACAACCTGGAACCAGTTGATTATCCACCCAGAGCACAGTTTTCGCAGTGGTACCTGGAACAGTGTGAAATGCATCCTACATTTCCAATCCTCTGTGTTGTTTACCGATGAAGCAACGTTCGGGGGTGATGGACTCTTCAACATGCACAATTCGCATGTTTGGAGTGAGGATAACCCACATGCCGCAGTTACTAGCGCTCATCAAGAGCGGTTCTTCGTTAATGTGTGGGTCGGTGTTGTTCGGGACTGGTTAATGGGGCCGTATCTGCTACCTAGGCCATTAAATGGCAGGCACTATTACAAGTTTCTCGCCAGAGCATTGCCAGAATTGCTGGAAGATGTCCCACTCCCTACAAGATAACGCATGTGGTTCCACCATGACGGGGCGCCGGCACTTTTCAGTCGTCATGTGCGTCGATTCCTGGACCAACAGTTCCCCGAAACGTGGATTGGCAGAGGTACTGTGGTGTGCGTACTGTAAGACCTTCGGTACACACACCATCAGATTATTTGACTAGTAGCTCTAACGAAGTAGGCGAGTGTCAGCAATATGTCTCGTGGTCTTATTGTGGCGTGTTTATCTTCTGCCATTGGTCAGACGATAGAAATGACACTTGCACGCTTAGAGTAGCAGATTGACGGTGACCAACTTTAAACAGAACTTGATTCATTTCCACACACCTTTATTAAAATAATAACAAGTATAAAGATTACGTAACTTGATTCTGGATGCTATTTACAATTGACAATCTGAAGTTCCTTTGGTCTTGTTACGTTAATCTTATTCTCACATATCTCTGATACTTGACAAAGTGCCTATTCATTTATCTTCATGGCTATGTACAGGAATATGATAATCTTATTAGGCGCAGACTGAAACTTGACTATAGATTGGTACAGACAAATGCAGACTGGTACAGACTAATGCAGAGAAATGCACACTGACTGATCGGAGGTCTGTACACTCGTTATAAAACCTCGCGTGTTCAGATATCACTGCGCGAGTGTGATCTGCAAGGAGAAAAGGTTCTATGTTAGCAGCAATCTCATAGACTGCGTTACATATTAATACATGGATCGGCGGAAGCAGAATTTGGTCTGTCTCTAAGGCAGCGCCATCTTGTAGTGCGGAGATGGACGAGCGCTGCGCCTGCGCTGTTGTGCTTAGCGGGGCGCGCTCTAGTGGGAAAGTTGTGTACGCGCTGACTACGCTGAACTATGTACACAACAGGAAAAATATTTGTTTTAATGTCCCCTACAACCTCCCAGAGTTTGTCGGTTTAAATACTTTTCACCCTGTATGTGTATATTGCTCCCTCATGACGCGTGTCACCTCAGTGTTAATTGAGGTATTCTGAGTATGTATGTGTCCAGCTGAGTGTTGACGAGATGAGTTTTTTACAGCGACTGCCAACGGACGATGCCGTCGCGGCGGGCTCGGGACGGGGAGACCGCGCGTCGCCTGTGGGAGGAAAGTGCGCGACTCGTCGGCCTCAAGGACTGGGACCCATGCACCGCCCCCGACGGCTCGCAGCCCTTCTGAACGCTTCTGCAACTCACTCTTACTCAGCTCTCACACCGTCACACAGCTAGTGACGTAACGTCGGCAAACAAGCGGAAGTCCGTCCTCCTTCTAGCTTTCGGGATGAAGGAACTTCCTCTGTCACGAGATAAAGGAGTAAGAGCACACAATTTAGTACCCCAAATCGGAACTCATCCGTAAGCCGACGATAAACAGTATTGTACGGTAAAGGATAAACAGTCCAAAGGTTGTGCATACATGGTCGAGGAAATGTGGAGAAAACGCGCGCATGTGTGTGTGTAGGTGGGTGTCAGGAACAGAAAGCCGACACTTCTCTATGCCTCCAGTATAAACTTGAAACGTCCCCTTAGAAAAATTTATGTATGACTGTGATGATAAAACTCTTACGCTATTTAATTTTCAAACAGCTGAGCGAGACTGAAAGTACTCAGACATTTCGCTCTTTACCTATTCTGATGAACACTAAACTGACACACAATATTTTTAGAGCAACGCAATCTGACTTTCATTAATCCCTACAAAAGAATGGCCCTGATTAACATTAATCTATACCTTTCATGAATCACTTACCTCACAAAAATCTTCTTTACTCAAACTACTGCAATACAGCGAGCGCCAATACTGCCAGCTAACTACTGATAGGCATAGTTAGCAAATGAAAGAGTTTGATAAAGAACAAACGATGTATTCACCTTAACAGTGTTCAAAACTCATTATATATATATATATATATATATATATATATATATATATATATATATATATATATATATATATATCAGTTCATGACAACCAGTCTTACAAATTTACTGTCTCTGATGGACACACGTCCAGATCATCCGCTCTCAAAACACCGCCATCTCTCTCCCCACATCCACCACTGCTGGCGTCTCACCTCCAACTGCGCAACACTACGCGCTGTTAACAGCCAACTGCCCAACGCTACAACAGCGAATATTACAACAATTCCAACCAGCCACTGACTGCACACAGCACATCCAGTGATTTTCATATAGAGCGCTACGTGGTGTTACCAACATAAAAACCTAAACAGCCTACTTACAAACTGTATACTCTTTCTTATGAAAAAGTCTCTCTCTCTCACTCTCTCTCTCTCTCTTTCTCTCTCTCTCTCTCTCACTTTCTCTCTTTCTCCCTCCCTCCATCCCTCCCTCCCTCCCTCCCTCCCACTCTCTCCCTCCCATTCCTATTAGGTTCAAAAACGGTTCAAATGGCTCTGAGCACTGTGGGACTTAACTTCTAAGGTCATCAGTCCCCTAGAACTCAGAACTACTCAAACCCAACTAACCTGAGGACATCACACACATCCATGCCCGAGGCAGGATTCGAACCTGCAACCGTAGCGGTCACGCGGTTCCAGACTGTGGCGCCTAGAACCGCACGGCTACCCCGGCCGGCTTTCCTATTAGGTAATAGCGTATAGCGAGTCAATAAAGATATTAATCGACCTACATTTTTACATCAGATTAATCGTCACCTACTATTTGCGTATACTACAAAGATCGAGCGATGTTGCTTAACTGTATATACCTGTTTCTAATAAAAAGGGAGTGTCTAATACTGTACACAGAGAATCTTTACTTACACGATAAGTTTCATATATGAACTCAACCATGACTCACGTAAGTAACGATCTTTCATACAGTCAGAATTGCTCTAGCGATTACGTGACCTCTCCACCAGCACCTCTGCGCTGAAGAGAAAAGACTCTTGGCGTTCAGATTGTGGATTTAATCATTAGACGAGCAAACGATGTCATCAATGTGCGAAATGAGCGAGAATGTTTATTAAACAAAACATTCACGTCACGCTGACAAATGACTATCCTACGAATACCAATTCGTCAAGCAGATGCAAGTGCCAAATACGAGGTCGGTTCAGAAATTGTTTGGGACATGAGTTTTCAGAAGACGCTACTACTCGTACAAGTAAAGACTTTTACTGTTTGTTTTAACTCTACATTCTTAAGGCACTACACAACAAAATTTCCTGCAACTTAACGGGATTCATTTTAGCTATCGACAACCTTCAATATGAGTCTCGCCGTAGAAATTTGCCACTAGTGGTCTTAACCATCATTTCATGAATTCATGTAGTTCCTCGTCGTTTGTATTAACAGTAACTTATGTCCAGCCTTATCTGTTTGCCCAGTAGGTACATTATTGTTGGCTATCGACATACATTTTATTTTCTGTCAGTTATTCCAAAGTTACGCTTGCGATATGTGTACCATAAAGAAAAGAATAAAAAACGTATATATGTATGAAGCATGCATTTCCCAAATAGAGAAAAAATTAATAATGTCATGATGATGTTTGGTTTGTGGAGCGCTCATCTGCGCGGTCGTCAGCGCCCGTGCAAAGTCGCAATTTTTAGACAGTCCAATCTAGCCACAGTCACGAATGATGATGATGACATGATGAGAACAACACAAACACCCAGTCCCCAGGCAGAGAAAATCCGCAGCCCGGCTGGGAATCGAACCTGGGACCCCGTGATCCAGAGGCAGCAACGCTAGCCACTAATAATGAAATTATGCTATATAATATGTTACCTCTTATATCAACATTTTTAAAATCAACCAGGTCCAAGATTCGTAATTCTGCTTTACTAATTAAGATGAGTCCCTCTAGTTAACGCTTACTGTAAATATTATTGTTCTGTACATAAAACTGCTCTTGGCCACCTTTTTATAGTAACGTTTTTAACTACGAATCTGCGCTCTCCATTTGTCTCCAGCTTCACCTCTCTCTCTCTCTCTCTCTCTCTCTCTCTCTCTCTCTCTCTCTCGCCCTCTGTGAATGTTTGTGTGTGTGTTGTGTGTGTTTGTGTGTATTATACTATACATTCCAGAATGCAAGACGGCCTTCACGCACGTACATATAGTGAGCAAAAATGGTAATGGACCGAAGTAACTATCATAAACTGCGCCCATGCACAGTATAATCTCCTTTTCTGTGATTACCTTATGTGTGATGTCATGAATGTCTTTTTACAAACACAGAAAAGCTGCTAGACTTAAGCTAAGTTTCATATGAGGTATTAAACTTAAAACAAACACTCATGGTTGTTTGCACATGCAGAATAGTCCTTATCGTCTCTGTTACTTCTCCATTTAGAACACTTTCTCGTGATGACCTGATTCTTAGTGCTCCGACTCTGTAACAAAGCATTTCACTAATCAATATGTGTGACAAATGAGGATATGCAAACATATTGTTGAGTAATTTATATTTCCATCTTTCACTGACTTCTCGTTATTGTTTACTCGTCAAAGTACGCGACACCGCAAGCTACTGGTCCGCACTAAATTTATTTCCTGCAGTGTTTTATAATAATTAATGCATATTTGGTGTAGTTTAAAAAGAACAGAAATTTAAACAAAAAGGAACTAATGAATCGTTAGAAGTTGAATAAACGCCAGTGTATTAAGTGATGTAAGTTGGCAAAGACATTGTAGGTGCATTAAATGCATTTTTTCGCAACAGTTGCTGAACGATAGTTATCTGTGAGAGAAATGGTTTGGTATTTGTTAACCTGCAGTATCAGCATTTCCTACAAGAGAAAGATACCAATTTTCATTTCCATTTGATGAACATACCCTTTTGTTTCGGAATTCAGTTACAGAAATTGAATTTTCATTTCTTTCATTTGTAAGCAGTTTTTACAGTATATCTTTCTAGAATATCAAACAATGTATATGAAGAACTATAATGTGCTATTTACCAGAGTCGGACTTTCGTGTACAGTCATACAACAGCTGCACTCCTATTTAATAAAGTGTATAAATATGTATGATATTGTGTTGCACATAGTGTAAATATCAAAATGACGTTTTATTTAGAGTTTTCTGTGTCACTGGAAAGAAAAAGTTATCTTTTGTTGTAATCACATCTGTTATTATGTCCACTGTAATTTTCTCCTAGCATAAATAAAATCAAGAAGAAAACAAAATTTTCTTACCGGTCTGTTTATTATTCTTATGGCACAAATACATGCATTGTAAGCAAATATTTAATTGTTGTAAGAAAAAAGTACGGAATAATCACGTGACAAAATAAAAGACTATGTCAACGAATTGAAGACAGACGTGTGTAAAATAAAGAAAAAAATACAGATGGAGCAAAATGAACAGTCAGGTTATTACTAAGCACGTGCTTCATCTTTCTTCATGCTCATGTTATGTTTTCGGAATACCTTTAAATCATTAACCGCTCTTGGATTTCAGCAACCATTTTGTTGAATTTTTGAAGCAGTTCACTGGAAGCAGGACAGCAAATCTGCAAATAACTAACATAAAATGGCTAAAAAATAAGTTACGTAATAAATGCTATAAGGAAATGCACTTACTCGTACCTTACGGCGAATGTGTGAATGAAAAATCCATCTTCCTTTAATTGCGAGCAGAAAACCTGTCACTGACGGATTTTTTAAATTCTTTCCCGATGGAAATCACTGCTAGTGCTATTGGCCTGACTCACGGTGATTTGTTGAGAAAATCGCTCCGCTTAAGACTTTGTCATCGGCGTGTTACTGCTTTGCTAAAAGACTCCTGCAAACTACCGGATGATCAAAAAGTCAGTATAAATTTGAAAACATAACAAACCTCGGAATAATGTAGATAGAGAGGTAAAAATTGACACATATTCTTGGAATGACATGGGGTTTTACTAGAACCAGCTCATATTGCTAGACGCGTGAAAGATCTCTTGCGCGCGTCGTTTGGTGATGATCGTGTGCTCAGCCGCCACTTTCGTCATGCTTGGCCTCCCAGGTCCCCACACCTCAGTCCGTGCCATTATTGGCTTTGGGGTTACCTGAAGTCGCAAGTGTATCGTGATCGACAGACATCTCTAGGGATGCTGAAAGACAACATCCGACTCCAATGCCTCGCCATAACTCCGGACATGCCTTACAGTGCTGTTCACAACATTATTTCTCGATTACAGCTATTGTTGAGGAATGATGGTGGACATATTGAGCATTTCCTGTAAAGAACATCATCTTTGCTTTGTCTTACTTTGTTATGTTAATTATTGCTATTCTGATCTGATGAAGCGCCATCTGTCGGACATTTTTTGAACTTTTGTATTATTTTGGTTCTAATAAAACCCTATGTCATTCCATGCATGTGTGTCAATTTGTACCTCCCTATCTACATTATTCCGTGATTTATTCAGTTTTCAAATTTATACTGACCTTTTGATCACCCGGTACTTTAGAGCAGGAACCACAGAAGTGGAATAGCACCTGTGAGAGGTCTAAAATCTTTATTCGCGTAGACTGTCTGAATCTCCGTTCTCAGGCTACAGCATTCAAGGAAGGGACATACAGGGTGTACAAAAACTAAGTACATAAATTTGTGAAGTTATTAGAGGAGATAAAAAGAAACACATCTATTATGAGACACAAGTTTCGCAGACACTGAGGGTCCCGTAGGTTCGTGAAAGGTCTGACATTGGACTTCCCTTAAGCCGAAGTTCACAGTTGTTCTGATTTCTTAGTATGCAACACGTTGACACTAGAATCGGATCAGCAACACTGTCACATCTTACTACTATGAAGGATAAGTTTCAATTTCTGCTAGCAGCGTCCACGACCCAGCATAAACAATTACATTATTATTCAGTATGTAATGTTGTGTTTACATGAAAATTTCTACTGACATTTACAGGTTCTTGATGACTAAGTAGACTCTAAACGAGTTAGCTTAGTGAGAGGAAGAGAAGGAGGAGGAGGAGGAAACTAGTGTTTAACGTCCAGTCGACAACGAGGTCATTAGAGACGGAGCACAAGCTCGGAGTAGGGAAAGACGGAGGAGATCGGCCGTGCCCTTTGCCCTTTCAATGGAACTATACCGGCATTTGCATTAACCGATTTAGGGAAATCACAGAAAACGTAAATCTGGATGGCTGGACTCGGGTTTGAACCGCAGTCCTCCCGAATGCATATCCAGAGTGCTAGCCAGGTGATGTAGCTTACATGCATCTCATTTATGACGAGACACGATGCAACAGACGAGCAGCATAGCGCCTGTATGCAGAACTATTTCCAGGGAGCCGGTTACCAAATCATGTGACCTTTGAAAGATTAGATGATCATCTTCGTGAAACAGGGCGCCTTACACAAGACTGACGAGAAGTTGGCAGATTTCATAGTATGCGAACTGTTCAGTTTGAGAAAGTTGTATTACAGCGAAATAAGGTCAGGTCCAACACAAGCACAGGTTCCAAAGCCAAGGAACGAAATACCTCTAACGCCAGTGAGTGCAACGTTCTGCAACGGACGGGTATGCATCCATTCAAGTATCAGAAGTTACATGACCTATAGGCTGATGAATTTTCCCAGCGTGTAAAACCCTAACAAAGGTATTATACCAAACTGTAAACTTCCTTGCGCCGTCCGCGGCGGCAGTGCGGTTCTAGGCGCTTCAGTCTGGAACCGCGCGACTGCTACGGTCGTAGGTTCGAATCCTGCCTCAGGCACGGATGTGTGTAACGTCCTTAGGTTACTTAGGTTTAAGTAGTTCCAAGTTATAGGGGACTGATGACCTCAGATGTTAAGTCCCATGGTGCCCAGAGCCAAACTTCCTTCCGTTCTCAACGCGTATTTTGTTTACTGACGATACTGCCTTCACAAGGGAAGAAATATTCACCATTCACAAAAGCCTCATCTGTGTTCCGACAACAGAGACTTACCATGAATTTCCGGGCAGGTATTTCTCACGACGATCTGGTTGCGCCGTACCTTCTGCTTAACACGCGCGGTGAAAGATGCCGGCCGCGGTGGTCTACCCAGTCTGCTGTTGAGCAGCGGTGGGGCAAGGTCGCCGTGCCTGTGTCCCCCTGTTAGCGCACCGCGCGCGAGCGTTTACTGTTTACCTTCCGCTGCGGCGAGTGTCACGCGTCCGTGTCTCGGTAGTGCCATGGCGCACTCGTACCGCAAGTCCACAATTAAGATCACAAAAAAATGGCTCTAAGCACTATGGGATTCAACATCTGTGGTCATCAGTCCCCTAGAACTTAGAACTACTTAGAATTACTTAAACCTAACTAACCTAAGGTCATTACACACATCCATGCCCGGGGCAAAATTCTAACCTGCAACCGCAGCGGTCACGCGGTTACTGACTGACGCGCCTATAACCGCACGGCCACACCGGCCGGCAATTAAGATCACATTTCAAGTGGACTACGCAAGACCTCGAGCACTTGACATTGAACGTTTCATCCGAGAAGAACTTCATATTGCACCTCAAGACATCATTGTGATCCACTTTCCTATAACACAAAGTGTCGTCTACATAAAAATGATCAATGAAAAGGCGTGCACTGATGTTGTGTTCCGACACGCTCATGGACTTAAATTTAAGCATTCTGATGGTCACATAGGAACTGTCACGATCGACCACGCTGGATTAGGCCTTCGCACTCTGTGGGTCTTCGAGCTGCCATTCGAAGTCCCGCCAGATGTTGTGATGACAGCTTTCAAACCGTACGGCAACGTGCTAAGCCACTTGGCCGAAAAATGGCAAACGTTTGAGACGTACCCCGTCTTAAACGGAGTGAGACAAATTAAGATTGAACTGACGAAGCATGTGCCATCCCATCTAGTAATTGGCGGATGCAGAGCCATTGTCATGTACGACGGACAACCGCGTACTTGCACCGGCTGTGGCCAGGAAGGACATGTCCGATCGGCCTGCATTCAACGCCGACTGACTCAGACACCGGTTGGTGAAGTTCCATCCCCGGCGACGCCTACTTCACTCCCCATCACGTATGCAGCGGCTGCAACCGCAACAGCTGTTCCTGCCCAGGATCGTAACACCATATTGCAGTCAGTGGTCGATGATAGTGCGGCGGACAGCATATCCCCCTCTACGGCGTCTTCGGCAGACTTGCCTCAAGACGGTGATCAATTGTGCCACCAAGACGAGCCTAAAGATAAGATGGAAGTCGAAACTAAAATTGTCCCGACCTCTGCCTTCCTACCACTGGAAACCGCATCAGATGATTGTCGCCCGCACTCTGACACAGAACAACATGTCCGGAAACAACGGTCCCCTCGAAAACGCAAGAAACGGCGCCATACGCCATCCGATGATTGTCTGCTTCGGATGTGTGACCCAGACGAATATCCGGCGTCGGACGACACTCAGGACTCTACCACCACAACTCACCCTTCCCATCACGATGCTACGGAGGATACAATTTCTGAGCCTCGGTCTGACAACATCACTTCTGCTGCTGAACATACGCGCAAGCGCTCTACTGACAGCACTAATCAACAGTTACCAATTGCTGCATCTGGTTCTTGGGCGGATGATGTCGAGGATGAGCCACAGCACCAGGAGGATGCCGAAGGCAGAGATGCTCCCTCGGCTGTACCCAGCACCAGCCAACAACAGTGACTACGGCTGTATCGTCAGCCTCTGTGGGGCCGCCCCTGCCGCCCACACCTGGCCTTCTACACAACACAGTTGCCTACCTGGATGACCAAACGTACCGTCTAGCGACGATTAACATCAACAACATACGTGCCCGACATAAACTAGCGATGCTACAGGATCTACTCAACACAGCAGACATCGACATTGCGCTCCTTCAAGAGGTGTATGTCGCCGACTTCAAGGGACCCTATGGCTACCAGACTTGGGTCTCACATGCGTCTGCCAATGGCAGTGGTGTGGCGATCCTCCTCCGCGAAGGTATATCCGCAGAAGACGTCGAGTATCTCCCTGACGCCAGAGGCATGGCTCTTACTATCCAAGGAGTCAAACTTATTAACATCAATGCACCGTCAGGATCTGGTCGGCGTCGCGAACGATCCACCTTTTCTGCTCATACAATCACGCCCGTCTTTATGGGCCGTCAGGACGCCTTGATAATGTTCAAATGGTTCAAATGGCTCTGAGCACTATGGGACTCAACTGCCGTGGTCATCAGTCCCCTAGAACTTAGAACTAATTAAACCTAACTAACCTAAGGACATCACAAACATCCATGCCCGAGGCAGGATTCGAACCTGCGACCGTAGCAGTCGCACGGTTCCTGACTGCGCGCCTAGAACCGCGAGACCACCGCGGCCGGCCGCCTTGATAATGTGAGGGGACTTCAATTGTAGCCAAGCACCTAAGGATCAGTTACCACATCATTCTCCCTGCGCAGAACTTACGACAATTATAAATAATCTTCAATTGGTGGACTCGTGGGAACATGTTTGTGGCGATCGGCCCGGATTTACTCACTACACCAGCCAATCCTCCAGCCGCATCGACCGGATTTACATCTCGCGCTCCATAGATGTGGGGACAAGAGCTGCCGAAGTTTGGCCCACAACTTTTTCTGACCACGAGGCCTACATCTGCGCTGTTATCCTCGGCCGCCAGAAGATATGGCACAGCCGTGGTCCTTGGAAGTTGAACGTCTCCCACCTAGCTTCTCAGGAATGCCGCCGCCTTATGGAGAACACGTGGAGCTCTTGTAGCCGCCGGCGTGGCACCTACCGGTCTACACTGTCGTGGTGGTTACTCTGCGCCAAACCAGCCCTCCGGAAGACCTTGATAGGCTACGGCCGAGATGTTGCAACATGGAAGAGGCATACCATGGACTTTTACTACAGCTTCTTAAGGGAATGTACAACACTGCTGTACTCACCTGCACGGCAGGTGACGGTGAACCGTGCCAAGGCACAGATCATCAGATTAACACGTTGCCACCTTGAGGGTGCGATCGTCAGAGCGCGCACTCAAGACAGAGTAGCCCAGGAGGAACCGTCTATGTACCACGTCATTGCAGAACGACGGCGCCGACGCAGGACACTGATCCAAGCTATCATGGCGGAAGACGGACGACGCATTGATACCCAGCGCGACATAGCAAACGCCCTTCATGCTCACTACACTAGGCTGTACTCGGAACATCGACATCCCCCAGAGGTGATCGCCGAAGTCTCTCAACTCACTTGTGGCTCGATCTCTCCGACAGCGGCGGCGGATTTGACTGCAGATGTAACGGGAGAGGAAATCATTGAAGCAATACAGGCTGGGGCTGCTCATAAGTCCCCGGGACCTGATGGCCTACCTCTGGAATTTTACGGACGTATCAACAATTGCTGGCACCAGCGTGGACTGATATTTGCCGCGATCTTATGTCTCCCACGACGCAGATACCTGGGGCCTTCCTAGAAGGACTGATTGTGCCCATACACAAACCACGAGGCGGATCCAGGATCAGTGACTATCGGCCCTTGACCTTACTCAACAGTGACTTGAAGATTTTCACCCGGCTTCTGGCGGCAAGCCTAAAGCGATCAGTACGATGTGTTGTGTCACAGGACCAGGCATCGTTAGGTGGTGACCATAATATTCGCACTGCATTGTGCCGATATAGAGATATGATCGCGCTAGCCAAAGCTCGCCAACTGCCAGGAGTTTTGGCCTCACTCGACTTTAGCCAGGTCTTTGACAGAGTCGACCACACACTTTTGATGGAGGTACTGCGACACAGTTAATGTACTGATGCGTCTCCTACGCGGCGCGACGTCCAAGGTGTTATATAATGGCCGTCTTACGCCGCCGATACAGATCCAGCGATCGGTGCGACAAGGCTGCCCTCTTTCAGCGATATTGTACGCCCTCGTCTTGGAACCACTGCTCTGCGGCCTCCGACAACGCCTGACTGGGATGTCCCTTGGTGGACACACTTTTTGCTGCACTGCCTATGCGGATGATCTGGTACTCCTTCTTCGCAATAATGACGATGTTCGTGCAGCACTGGCGTGGGTGGCGACCTACGGCGCAGCATCGGGGAGCCATCTCAATCTCCATAAATCACACGCTCTGTCTATAGGCAGAGACCTACCCGACGAGAGCGTCGCACCGCTACGAATCAGTGACACAATCCGCTGTCTTGGTATTGATTTCACATCTGACATGAAGCGTTCAACAGCCTTTAACTACAGACGTTTATTGAATCAGATGAGAGCAGGAATAAGTGACCACCGTCTGAGACATCTAGACCTCCCGCAACGGACACGATATGCTAACGTCTATTTGGCGTCACGTATCCCCCATTTTGCACAGATACACCCCATACCACCTACCCTGGCTCACCGCATGTTGGCGGTTTTGGAATCCTTTGTTAATACGGGCATGTTATTTAAGATTCGTTGCGAGTCCCTAACCCTCCCGAGGAGCAGAGGAGGTTTAGGCCTTTGTCATGTTCAGAACAGAGCGAAGGCCCTGTTCGTCAGCTGTCACCTGCAACTGTGGCGACGAAGTCCGACGTGCCTCACAAGTCTCTTACTGGAAGCCTTACGACCCATCTCACTCGCACCCCGTGTGATGATATCGGACATCCCAGCACCTTTCTTCTACATTAGCCAATTCTTCCTTGAATTCAGCTACATCCGCACTGCACTACTACCCACACGTTGATGATGAGGAGGGCGATATATGCTGCCATGCAAATGAACATGACGCCGTATGTGATTGAAAGCAAACGCCACAATACAAAGTGGAGCGCTGTGTGGCAGGCAGTGAATGCCACCACCCTTGATACTGACGTGCAATCTGCATGGTATGTAACTGTTAATGGGAAACAGTTGTGCCTGTCCCGCCTACATCACATCCACCTTGCTGATTCCCCCTTGTGTGCCACATGCCCAGTGATTGACACGGATGAACATCGTTTCGAATGCGGGTCGGCAAAGGACGTATGGTATTTGGTGCGTCAGATATTGGTTTTTCTCACACGCACGACTCCCGACAGGATAACTACCCGATCACTTCTTTTCCCCGATACGATTTATTTCCCAAGAGCAAAAACGAACTCTGTGACGTGGATCAGCGGCCACGCTGTTCACTACCTCTTCGGTAATGGCGAAAAGACAGTACCCGATTTTTGGTATTACCTCAACGAACGACATTGTGCGATCGTCAAGAACTCTAAATATAGGCAATATTTTTCTAATTTCCTTTGGAGCGCATTCCATAATCCGCCTCGCAGCTGGATTATCGATGACATGAGAAGATAACCATAGCACCTCTTCCTAGTTCCTTTTTTTATGAGATTGAAAAAACAACGGAAACAACACAGCAACGAGAAGACAGTCATCGAAAAATTCGCAGCGGGCTATAGTATGGAGCATCCTTTGTCGTAACGGAACGACTTCCTATTATTCTGTTTATGTAGCCGAAGAGGAATGGCCTTCCCTTTTATCCATTTGTATTAAAATAAAATGAAATAAAAGTAAAAAAAGCAGAAAAACAAACTTTCCAAAATCCTTTTTCCTTTTTTTTTTTATTTTTGTTAAAAAAGTGGCTAGGATAGCTAGCTATTTAAAAAAAAAGCGGTTCTAGGCGCGCAGTCCTGAACCGCGCGACTGCTACGGTCGCAGGTTCGAAACCTGCCTCGGGCATGGATGTGTGTGATGTCCTTAGGTTTAAGTAGTTCTAAGTTCTAGGGGACTGATGACCACAGTAGTTAAGTCTCACAGTGCTCAGAGCCATTTGAACCATTTTGGTGGAAGTAATTACCGTATAAATTTTCTTTAATTTACGTCTATGGTCACAAACGTTTTGTTCACAGATTACCGGTTTCGGTCTATAATGACCATCTTCAGATCTGAGTTTTATAAAAACAGTGACCTAATGTACTGCTGCCGTAGTGGCATCGTCGAATGTTAAATGTAGTGCTACTGACAGTATGACTCGTGCATATGCTGTTATTATATGTATTTGACGACGCTGGTGCTGATTTTGCATTTAACATTTGACGATGCCACAATGGCTGAAATACATTAGGACACTGTTTTTATAAAATCCAGATCTAAAGATATCATTATAGACCGAAACCGGTAATCTGTGAACAAAATGTTTGTGACCATAGACGTAAATTAAAGGAAATTTATTCTATATATGTGTCACGGTTTTATTCACGACAATATCGGAGCTTGAGAAATTACCTTGAACTACTGTCATAAATGTTGGAGAATGTCCCTCTGTGCTAACTGCCTGAACCAAATAAGTTGAATAAGTTAGACCGTCACTGTAGAAAAACTGGAACACCACATCATATCGTTCGGCACTGTATTCATTTCAGAGACGTAGATCAACAAGAAAGAGTTGAAATAGGGATGAAACAATATACAGGATAGTCATAAACAGCCTGAAAAGATTATAAAGGTGTTGCAGGGAAAGTTGGGCTGCGAAATACATATACTTTTTAAATACTAGCTTTGAAGTTAGCTAATTGGGCCAAATTCGAGCGGCCCGCCAGATACAGTGTCACCAAACATGTGTACTTCGTTTAGTTTCCTAAAACCGAACGAGAGAGCGATACAAGTATTGGGGTCATATGGTAGTAAGGATCGAACCACGGCCAAAAACTGAGCAATCACGTACGCTGTCATCTACGCTATGAAAACAACTGACACTAATTTATTGTATTTGAATTTGGGCTCGTAACCGTCTGATTGGCTAACTTCAGTGCTAATTAATTCTGACACGGCGCGACGTATCCTATTTTTAACATTTATTTCTGAGCATAACCTATCCTGCAACACCTTTACAAGCTATTAAGACTGTTTCTGACCACCCTGTATAACAATGTAAGTTAAAAAGTATAAACGAGGAAGTCCGCAGGAGGGGAGTGGAAATTTGGTTCCAAGGAAGAAAGATGATAATGTCTGACTCACCACAAATGAGTAATTATACAAACAAATGTAATAAAAGATATTATTGAAGACATATGTTGACCATCATGTGGTGCGGCAATAAGCGTTGAGCAGCGACAGGAGTTATAGACTGAGGTGACAAGATCATGGGATACCTCCTAATATCATGTCGGATCTCCATTTGCCCGGCGTAGTGCAGCAAATCCACGTGGTATGGACTCAAGACGTCGTTGGGAGTCCCCTGCAAAATTACTGAGCCATGTTGCCTGTATAGCCGTCCATAATTGCGAAAGTGTTACCGGCGCAGGAGTTTGTACACGAACTGATCTCTCGATCACGCCCCATAAATGTTCGATAGAATTCATGTCGGGCCATCTTCATTGTGGTGTCACCGCCAGACACCACACTTGCTAGGTGGTAGCCTTTAAATCGGCCGCGGTCCGGTAGTATACGTTGGACCCGCGTGTCGCCACTATCAATGATTGCAGACCGAGCGCCGCCACACGGCAGGTCTAGAGAGACTTCCTAGCAGTCGCCCCAGTTGTATAGCCGACTTTGCTAGCGATGGTTCACTGACTAAATACGCTCTCATTTGCCGAGACGATAGTTAGCCTAGCCTTCAGCTACGTTATTTGCTACGACCTAGCAAGGCGCTATTATTAGTCACTATTGATATTGAGAATCATGTACCGTCCAGACCGACGTTCGTCATTAATGGATTAAAGTTAAGTATTCCACCAGCCTCGTCCGTTTTTCTAAATTCTAATTTCCTTGTCCTGTTCCAGACCTCACGCCAGCCTGCATGAGCTAAAACGCGTGCCTTTCGGCCTCCTCTAGTAACACGGTGTTGGCTCTCCTGCCAACCACAACATTCATGGCCAAATTATTCTCTCGAATTGTCCAGAATGTCCTTCAAACCAATCGCGAACAACTGTGACCTGGTGACATAAACATTCCAGCGTTGTTTCGGAACATGAAGTCCATGAATGGCTGCAAGTGGTCTCCAAGTAGTCAAACATAACCGTTTCCAGTCAGTGATTGGTTCAGTTGGACAAGAGTCCATTCCATGTAAACACAGCCTACACCACTACGGAGCCGCCACCAGCTTGCACAGTGCCTTGTTGACAACTTGGGTCTATTTTTTGGGTCTATGGCTCCGTGGGGTCTGCGCCACACTCGAACCTTACCATCAGCTCTTACCACCTGAAATCGGGACTCATCTGACCATAATACGGTTTTCCAGTCGTCTAGGGTCCAGCCAATATGGTCACGAGCCCAGGAGAGGCGCTTCAGGCGATGTCGTGGTGTTCGCAAAAGCACTCGCGCCGGTCGTCTGCTGCCGTAGCCCATTAACGCCAAATTTCGCCGCTCTGTCGTAACGGATATGTTCGTCGTACGTACCACATTGAATTCTGCGGTTATTTCACTCCGTGTTGCCTCTGCGTTGGCACTGACAATTCTGTGCAAACACCACTTCTCTCGATTGTTAAGCGAAGGCCGTCGGCCACTGTGTTTTCTGTGGTGAGAGGTAATGCCTGAAATTAATTGTTGTTGGCACACTCTTGACACTGTGGATCTCAAAGTACGAAATCGTTTATCAGATGGTTCAAATGGCTCTGAGCACTATGGAACTTAACATCTAAGGTCATCAGTCCCCTAGAACTTAGATTACTTAAACCTAACTAACCTAAGGACATCACACATAATCATGCCCGAGGTAGGATTCGAACATGCGACCGTAGCGGTCGCGCGGCTCCAGACTGAAGCGCCTAGAACCGCTCGGCCAATCCGGCCGGCAAATTGTTTATCGATTTCCGAAATGGAATGCCCCGTGGGTGTAGCTCCAATTGCAATTCTGCGTTTAAATTCTGTTCATTCCCGTCGTACGGCCAAAATCAGGTGGGAAATAGTTCAAATGGTTCAAATTGCTCTGAGCACTATGGGACTTAACTTCTGAGGTCATCAGTCTCCTAGAACTTAGAACTACTTAAACATAACTAACCTAAGGACACCACACACATTCATGCCCGAGGCAGGTTTCGAACCTGCGACCGTAGTGGTTCCAGACTGTAGCGCCTAGAACCGCACGGCCACTCCGTCCGGCTCAGGTCGGAAATCTTTTCACATTAATCACCTGAGTGCAAGTGACTGCTCCGCCAATGCACTGGCCCTTGACACCCTGTGTACACGGCACTAGCGTCGCCTGTATATGTGCGTCTCGGTATCCCATAACTTTCGTTCAAATGGCTCTGAGCACTATAGGACTTAGCATCTGAGATCATCAGTCCCCTAGACTTAAAACTACTTTAACCTAAGTACATCACACATATCCATGTCCGAGGCAGGATTCGCACCTGCGACCGTAGCAGCAGCGCGGTTCCGGACGGAAGCGAGTAGAACCGCTCGGCCACAGTGGCCGGCACTGGTCAAGGTCTTCCACATGCCAGAAACTAGTGACGGAGGCCGCAACCTGGTGGAATGTACAGTCGGCGATAGAATTCGCTAGACCCCTCGCCTACTCTTTATGGTCAACTGCGAAGCTTTGCTGTCTGGTGCACAGCATGACAGGCCAGGATACACAATGCTACCAACACACAGTCAGATGAGTAGCTACACTGGTGTCCAAAATTAAAGCAATAAACCACTGTTTCCCCGTCCTGTGTGTAATTCACGAATATAAACTGTCAATGCTGTCCCGAATGCATAATATGTTCAGACTGTATTTGGGGATTTGTAGCGCACTGGTGCGTAAAATGAGGTCCTAGGATAAAGCTCGTCTCCAAGAAAGTTTATTTTTTAATGTGCACTGATTTGCTTACATCTTCTTCTCCGAAGAAGCGGTAAGCTCCTAAATAAAAGCTCTTAAAAAAGGCAAAGCTCCTGGCCCAGACGGCATCACTGCGGAAGTGATACAGTACCTCGCCCCCCAGCTGGTGGCACCTCTCACTCAGCTGTACAACGAGTGCCTACGGCGTCAGACATTCCCCTCAATATGGAAGAAGACGAATGCAGTAATAATCAGAAAAGGCCCGGACAAAGACCCCAAATAAACCAAGTCATACAGACCTATATGTCTACTGGACTTGTTGCTTGTTGGGCAAGCTCTTTGAGAGGCTGCTAGCAGGGGATAAAAAAGGTATTAGAATAAGGGGAATTGAATTATGGAAGGAACTCTGGGACAATGACGAGACTGGCCGCAGAACACACGGGCTGCTTCCAAACATACAGGAACGCCTTAAACTCACGTACATCAAACCCACTAAAGGCTTGCTGCACTTCCTTACAGGTCACGGACCCTACCCGACATATCTGTGTCGTTTCGGGAAAAGGGCAACACCAGCGTATGACTGTGGAGTAGTGCAGGGCACTCCAGACCATATGGTGTACGAGTGTCCCCTCTTCGACGATGTTGCACAACAATTTAGAGAACAACTGCCTAACAACGACACGTACCACTTGCTCAGGCATGAAAATACCTTCAACGTCCTAAATAATCTAGCGGATGTAATTTATGAAAAAGTCCTCAAAGAATATCTAAGAAATAATCAATAAACAATTACCAGACTTGTCAAGTACACCCCCCCCCCCCCCCCCAGGTCCGCTGGGACTTGGACTTGGCCAGCCGCCTCACGGCTGGAACCCGCCAGGTTTTCGGAATAGGATGGGGGGGGGGGGGGCAGTACATCACCACCGGAACAGATCACGCACCAATTACGACATTAGATATAAGGTTAGTAATAGGGTAACTAGGATAATAAAAATAGTATAGAACTGCAGCGACCATGTCACCGGCCAGCCCAGTGCCAGGGGCACTTAGTGGGAATGGCCAACAATTAGGTTTGTATCTAAACTGGCACACTTGTAACGCTGCAGGTAGAGTAGTCTTAATAATAATAACAACAACCATTTGCAAGTAGTATCATAATTAACAGTAGCTAGACTCAAGTTAACACTAAAATAACAACATAGTATAGTATAGTAGATTAACCCCATAGTGGTAAAGGATCACCGTAGATACCTGTAGTGCTTAACATAATAGCTGCAGATAGAACATTGTAATAGTTGAAATAGGACCTACTAATGTATTTAGGTAGTAGGTTAAATTGTATCATAATAATGATAAATAAAGATTAAAAAAATAGTGACGACCCTACAAGAAATCATGAAACTTTGTAACACCATATACGAGAGCGAATGCGTCTTTCTCGATCTGTGAATAATTTCTTTGAGCAGACGAGAGCAATTTGGACGCAAAGGCAATAAGGCGATCGTGCGATCCATCTTTGTGCGCAAGCACAGCAGCGATCCCGAAATCCGATGCATCCACCATCAACAAGAGGGGCTTCTGGGGATCGAATGGCGTAAGGCAAGTGTTGGAAAGCAACGCCGATTTCAACTGGCGAAAGGCGGGATCGCATTCCGTCGTCCAGACGAACGGATCACCCTTACGTCGTAAGCGATGAAGCGGAGCTGAAATGAAAGAGGCATGCGGCATATATTTATGATAATAGTTGATTTTCCCCAGCGCACTCTGTAACTGCTTCAAATTCTGCGGCGAAGGCAAGTCTTGTATGGCACGGAGGTGCGTGGGACTGGGATTGGGCATTGAGTACATGGCCCAAGTATGGCAAGTCCCGAGCAAAAACAACACATCTGTCCTTCCGCAAGCGAAGACCATTTTGTCGCAAGACCTGAAATAACGTTCTGAGATTGGTCAAATGTTCTTCTTCCGTCTTTCCAGAGATCACAATATCGTCCAGATAATTTGCTGCAGTAGGGACCGACGCACAAACAGTTTGTAGATATTGCTGAAACAATGCAGGGGCGGATGCACACCCGAATGGCAGTCGTTTGAATTGATACAACCCAAGATGCGTGTTAACCACGAAAACGCGCTGCGATTCTTCGTCCACCGGTATTTGCAAGTACGCATCTGCGAGGTCTAACTTTGAAAATATTCACCCGGTCACAGTTTGTCAAAAAGATCTTCCGGGCGGGGTAAAGGAAAAGTTGCAATCACTAGCTGTGGATTCACTGTTGCCTTGAAGTCCACACAAAGTCTCAACTTTCCGGAAGGTTTTGGCAAAATTACTAAGGGTGATGCCCAGAGAGAAGTCTGCACATGTTCAATTACACCTTGTGATTCCAAATCGTGTAATGTTTTTGCGACCTCACCACGCAATGCGTGGGGAACATTGCGCGCTCTGAAAAATTACGGTTGCGCGTTGACTTTCAGTTCCAAATGTGCTTTATAGTTCTTAGCGCAACCGAGGCCCGGTGCAAAAATGTCTGCAAATGCTTCACATAGACGAGAAACACTGTCTGAAGGCACCGTCTGGTTCACTGATAGGACCTGATTTACTATAGATAATTTAAACAACTGAAATAAATCGAAACCAAACAAGTTCACTGCAGAAGAAGAACGAAGGACGTAAAATGACACAAGTTTTGTTTGTCCTTTGTATGTTGGAAGAAGGCTGCACTGTCCTAACACAGGGATATCTTGACCTGAAAAACTAGTTAACTTAACATTTGTGGCACGCAACGGAGGTGTGCCCAGTCGTTTGTACGTATCGTGATTGATCAGCGAAACTGCAGCTCCGGTATCGAGCTGGAATGGTATCACTTTGCCGTTAATGTCCAAGTCTACAAAACGTTTATTGTCCTGCTGACAACAAGAGCGACTGTCTCGTGCAACGTGAACTGACACTGGTACATAATCACTTGCGACTTGACGGGAGTTCCGGCGATGTCGACGCACCCTATTTTTGGGACGAACACAGTCACTGTTAGAGAGTGTGGCACTGGGCGGAGTGGAATGAACTACATGAATTTCCATGGGCGAAGTTTCGCGAGCCTGAGTGTCCTTGGTTCGATTCCGATTCCGGCGCGAAGCAATGGGCCTGGAACGGTTTGGAGCTTTCAATCTGAGCTTTTTCTGGCAAACACTCTGAACATGTCATTTTTTATTACAATAAAAGCATATAGCTTGGCGTGACGGGCAATTCTCACGCGAATGTTTAGTAGCACACCGCGGGCATGATTTGATCACTGCATTAGCTTGCCTGCGCGGCACACGTGGCTGAGAGCCTGGCGGCAGCGGCGCGGCCGGGCGCGAGGGCTGTTTACTGCTCCGTGCAGCTCCCCGGCGGGCCGGTTAACCTGACACACTGCTGGCGAAGTTTCAAATGATTCCTGAGCAAAGTCAAGTGTGTCCTACCGATCCAATATGTCCATCACTTGTTCAAGGGAGGTATTTACTAGTTTCAAAATCTGTTCCCTTATACGAACATCAGAAACGTTCTCTGCAATTGCATCACGTACCATAGTATCCATATTGGCAGGAGAGCCAACACCGTGTTACTAGAGGAGGCCAAAAGGCACGCGATTTAGCTCACGCAGGCTGGCGTGAGGTCTGGAACAGGACAAGGAAATTAGAATTTAGAAAAAAGGACGTAGCTGGTGGAATACTTAACTTTAATCCATAATGACAAACGTCGGTCTTGACGGTACATGACTCAATATCAATAATAACTGATAATGGCACCTTGCTAGGTCGTAGCAAATGACGTAGCTGAAGGCTATGCTAAATATCGTCTAGGCAAATGAGAGCGTATTTTGTCAGTGAACCATCGCTAGCAAAGTCGGCTGTACAACTGGGGCGAGTGTTAGGAAGTCTCTCTAGACCTGCCGTGTGGCGGCGCTCGGTCTGCAATCATTGATAGTGGCGACACGCGGGTCCGACGTATACTACCGGACCGCGGCCGATTTAAAGGCTACCACCTAGGAAGTGCTGTGTCTGGCGGTGACACCACAATGGCTGTTATATATTGGGACTGGTAGTATTTTGGCAAGATCTTAAAAATATAGGTTGACACGCAGCGTAAAGAGTATAGATAAAACATAGTAAACAAAGCAGGTGATAGGATTGTTTTTCAGTTAGCTAAAATATCAAAAGCAGCTTGGATCGACTCCAGGACCCTCAGCGAACAAGCTTACGCCACAGACACCTCCCGCAAAGTACCTCTAATTGTTTGTCATTAGACAGTCATTCTTCCTCACTTATCAGCTATTGACAGTCCTTGGTCACATAAGAAACAATTGAGTTTAATTTAATGATGAGATAGCAAATTGTATCTCTGCTCATCTCTGTATATTCGAACAAATTGCCTGGTGACCTTCGTTTTACATCTGCAAATTCTTAAAAATTTCGCGCAGCCATGTACTCAATTTCGTGCAGCACAGTAAGTATGACAAATTACGAAAATAAATTCAGACTTTCACATGTTGCACACCCGAATGTATCGCCTGCTGTGGCTCGTCGCACACCCAAACACTGCACACTCTTGGTCGCTTTTGACGATTAGGTACACCGCGACTTTGCAGTGTGCTACGTGAGCGACACAAGCGACGGACAGCGAGCGACTTCTGGATACGCAACACTCCAGCGACAAGCAGCAGCATCAGGCAAAAAGCTCGGATGTTCTGCGTGTGAGCAACCATGTCATGCTACAAGTTGGCTGCTTAGAGTTAACCAGCTGTTTCTATGATACGGAGCCCCTAAACTGTAGAACCTCAGTGGAGAATTTCATAAACATCATCAACTACGAATATCACCAGACTAGTTCTTCGAATACACGGTATGTAGCAGAGAAGCATTCGACTATCTCATCAATAAATAAAATACGAATGTTTTCTACATGATCAAGAACTTTTAACAGCCAATAAATGCCGAAGAATGACTGACTACATGACAAACTTCCCTGAATGCAAGGATTGCTAGGCAATTAGTAGAGATACCTGTGGTGTAGTGGTAGCAAGACAGTTCGCTCTGACATGCTTCGCAATGGTCCTTGGTTCGCTTATTGGTTCTGCTTACATTTTACCTGACTCAGTTACAATTCTGTATACTACGTTTTATGTATATTGTTTACACTGCATCGCTAAGTATATTTTTAAGGTTTTGCCAAAGAACTTGATATTTAAGTGTATACACACCTATCCCAGTACAGCATACACATTGTCCTAATAAACTGCAATTAACCATGAAATTTTACAGATATGTGAAGTTTCGAACGTAACTCATCAGCAGTCAGTGTTAAGGCCAAGCGTTTCAATTACTTTAAATAGTCTTCTAAAGTAAAGCTTACAAAAGTTTTGAAAAGAAAGGCAAAAGTTTTGTGTAATGATTTGTGTAAAAGTATGAAATAAGAAATATTAGGGAACATTTGGAGCACCTCATTTTCTGTTCATGATTTTGAGCATTATTCAAAGGCACCTAGAACGTTTCTCTGATCTACTTATTTCTTTACACAAATCGTTTCATATAATATTTCACTGATTTCTTTCATTTTTTATTCTCAAGTTTTATTCAGAAAGCAGGATCTTACTGACTCCCCGTTTGCCTTCCTAAAGTATTTGATTCTAAGGAAGCCTTAATGGCATTTAAATACCCCACCAATGTATCTTTTTATGTGCAAAATAGCTAGACGTTGAACAGATCAAATTTTTGACACTTCATTTACGAAGTTTGGCAGCAGCTTTTCGTGAAGTATTTCAATTTTTCCTCAACTCATTAATTAAGTTTTCGTTAATTAGCCTGATTACGTTCAAGAAGTTCAAAATTTTCAAGCAAAACTCGACCTCACGCTGGACTCTTTGATACCACACTTACCTGTTTCTCTCCCTTTGTTTGGCTCTGAAAATTCGGAGAAAACCTCATGGTGTAATTATAGGGAGTCTTGCTTTCACTCACGCGTTTACAAAAACGTATCGAGTGTTAATCGTACGATAAAATAATCCTTTCTGCGTGCTGTCCTTTCCAAAAATCGTCATTCCGATGTCTAGAACCGTTTATGATATACTATGATTTTTACAGTTTGATTCCCGAAGCGCAGGAAAGGTTATGGGATATCGTCTCAGTTGTACGACTGGATTCGTGATTTCCTGTCAGGAAGGTAGCAATTCGTAGTAATAGACGGCAAATCATCGAGTAAAACTGAAGTGATATCAGGTGTTCCCCAGGGAAGCGTCCTGGGACCTCTGCTGTTCCTGATCTATATAAATGACCTAGGTGACAATCTGAGCAGTTCCCTTAGGTTGTTCGCAGATGATGCTGTAATTTACCTTATAGTAAGGTCATCGGAAGACCAGTATCAGTTGGAAAGCGATTTAGAAAAGATTGCTGTATGGTGTGGCAGGTGGCAGTTGACGCTAAATAACGAAATGTGTGAGGTGATCCACACGAGTTCCAAAAGAAATCCGCTGGAATTCGATTACTTGATAAATAGTACAATTCTCAAGGCTATCAATTCAACAAAGTACCTGGGGTTTACAATTACGATCAGCTTCAGTTGGAAAGACCACATAGGGAATATTGTGGGGAAGGCGAGCCAAAGGTTGCGTTTCATTGGCAAGACACTTAGAAGATGCACCAAGTCCACTAAAGAGACAGCTTACACTACACTCGTTCGTCCTCTGTTAGAATATTGCTGCGCGGTGTGGGATCCTTACCAGGTGGGGTTGACGGAGGACATCGAAAGGGTGCAAAAAAGGGCAGCTCGTTTTGTATTATCACGTAATAGGGGAGAGAGTGTGGCAGATATGATACGCGAACTGGGATGGAAGTCATTAAAGCAAAGACTTTTTCTTCGCGGCGAGATCTATTTACGAAATTTCAGTCACCAACTTTCTCTTCCGAATGCGAAAATATTTTGTTGAGCCCAACCTACATAGGTAGGGATGATCATCAAAATAAAATAAGAGAAATCATAGCTCGAACAGAAAGGTTTAGGTATTCGTTTTTCCCGCGCGCTGTCCGGGAGTGGAATGGTAGCGAGATAGTATGATTGTGGTTCGATGAACCCTCTGCCAAGCACCTAAATGTGAATTTCAGAGTACTCGTGTAGATGTAGAACGTTTCGGACGCGCCGGAGCGACCCGTTCACGGATATAACAACCAATATCTCAAGAATGAAAAGAGACATCATTCCGGGCTCGACTTAACATATAATTTCGATATATTGGTTACATTTCATACGCAATAATATATGGCCTTACATGATCTATATGAAAAGTCTACACAATGTGATTTTACCTCTGCAAATTCTTAAGAATTTCGTGCAGCCATGTACTCAATTTTTTGCAGCACAGTAAGTATGACAAATAACGAAAATAAATTCAGACCTTTATCTTTTAAAAATATCAAGCTATAAGACACGGAAGAATCAATTTTTTTCACCGAATCGTTTTCTTAAAATCGGATCATTTCATAGCTGCCGTCGCGTCCGCTCCGCTTCTTTGTCGAGAATACACGTGGCTGTCGCTCTCTGTCGTGCGTGCTGCAGTGACAAGATTCAAACGTGTTTGAACTCGAACGTCGCCACGTAGGACATGGCCTAAATGACAGAAGCGACCGACAGCACACAACAGCTTCAGGCGACAAAACACAACCGTTGGTATAGTTACGGAATTGCCCTACGTGAGCGACATCTGTGTCGCTGCCTGTTTCCTGCTGCAACTGGCGACTTTCGAATTCAAACGTATTTGAATCTTGTCATTGCAGCACGCACGACACAGAGCGATTGCCCCGTGTCTTCTCGGCAAAGTAGTGGAGCGGACACGGCGGCAGCTATGATTTACTTAACATCCGATTTTAAGAAAACTGTACCGTCAAAAAATTTGATTCTTCTGCAACCTATAGCTTGATATCCTTAAATGATAAAGGTCAGAATTTATTTTCGTTATTCGTCATAGTTACTGTGCTGCACGAAAATGAGTACATGGCTCCACAAAATTTTTAAGAATTTGCAGAGGTAAAATCACATTGGGTACACTTCCCGGATAGTTCATTTAAGGCCATACATTATTGCATATGATATGTCACCAGTACATCTAAACTGTATTTAAAGTTGAGACCGGAATGATATGTCTTTTCATTCATGAGATATTGGTTGTTATATCCGCGGACAGCGTGGTCGCGGCGCGTCTTAAGCTTTCCTGCACTTCAGGAATCAAGTGGTCGTACAAATCGTCGTAGCTCATAAAGTGTTCAAGATATCGAAAAGACGAATTTTGGAAATAATAGCACGCAGAAAAAACTATTTTAGCATATGATTAACACTCGATACGTTTTCGTAAACGAGTGAGCAGAGCGCAACAAGACGCCCTATAGCTTAGACCATGAGGTTTTGTCCAAACTTTCATAGCCAGACAAAGGGAGAGAAACAGGTAAACGGGGTATCAAAGTGGCCAGCATGAGGTCTAGTTTGGCACGAAAATTTTTAGTTACTTGAAAGTAATCAGGGTAATGAACAAAAACTTAATTAATAAGCTAAGGAAAAATTGAAATACTTCACGAAAATCTGCTGTAAACGAAGTGTCAAAAATGTCATCTGTTCAAGACCTAGCTATTTTGCACATAAAAAGATACATTGGTGCTGTATTTAAATGTCAAAAAGGCTTCCTTTGAATCAAGTACTTTAGGAAGGCAAATGAGGGGTCGGTAAAAGCATGCTTTCTGAATAAAACTTGAAATTCAATAGTGGAAGAAATCAGTCAAATATTTTATGAAATAGTTTGTGTAAAAGAAATAAGTAGATTAGAAAAAAATGGTTCAAATGGCTCTGAGCACTATGAGACTTAACTGCTGAGGTCATCAGTCCCCTAGAACCTAGGACTACTTAAACCTAACTAACCTAAGGACATCACACACATCCATGCCCGAGGCAGGATTCGAACCTGCGACCATAGCAGTCACGCAGTTTCAGACTGTAGCGACTAGAACCGCTCGGCCACACCTGCCGGCCAAGTAGATCAGAGAAACGTTCTACGTGCCTTTGAATGATGCTCAAAATCATGAACAGAAATTGAGATGCTCCCAATGTTTCCCTAATATTTTTTATTTCATACTTTTAGACAGATCATTACACAAAACTTTTGCCTTTCTTTTCAAAACTTTTCTAAGCTTTACTTTTACAGACTATTTAAAGTAATTGAAACGCTTAGCCTTAACACTGACTGCTGATGAGTTATGTTCACAACTTCAAATACTTGTAAATTTTAATGATTCATTGTAATTTATTAAGCATTAAATGTGTGTGATACACTGGGATAGGTGTGAAGATGAAGTTCTTTGCAAGACCTTAAAAACACATAAAACTTAGTATACAGAATCGTAACTGAGTCACCCTCGGTGTCCTGCGTGCGAGCGACCATGTCGCGCTACAAGATGGCTGCTTAGACCCAACCATCAGTTTCTACAAAACGGCATCTTTAACCTGTAGAATAATGTAGCTGGAGAGAAAGGCTACAGAATTAGGTTTACTTAAGAAAAGAAATCGAAAAGAAATTGTGTGCATGAAATTTACAAAGGGAGGAATCTCCATGGAGAATTTCATAAGTATCGACAACTACGAAGATTACAAACAAGTTCTTAGAATACACGTGACTGAGCGAAGAAGCATTCGACTATCTCATCAATAAATTAACTACAAATGTTTTTTTTACATGATCAAGAACTTTTAACAGCCAATAAATGTGGAGGAATGACTATTACATGAGTAACTACGCTAAAAATAATATAAAGATATGCACACAGGATGACTCCAGCGAACCACAGGTACCTGTGGTGTAGTGGTAGCATACACAGTTCATGCTTATGTGTGAGGAAAACGTGCTGGGTTCGGTTCCCAGTCGTTCTTGTATTTTTACTGACTTAGTTATGATTCTGTATACTAAGTTTAAGTGTTAATCATATGATAAAATAGTCCTTTGTGCATGCTGTTATTTCCAAAATTCGTCTTTTCGATATCATGAACCTTTTACGAGCTACGACGATTTTTGCGACCACTTGATTCCTGAAGTGCAGGAAAGCTTAAGACGCGCCGCGACCACCCTGTCCGCAAATATAACAACCAATATCTCATGAATGAAAAGAGATATCATTCTGGCCTCAACTTTAAATACAGTTTAGATATATTGGTTACATTTCATACACAATAATGTATGGCCTTAAATGAACTAAATGGAAAGTCTACACAATGTCTGCAAATTCTTAAAAATTTTGTGGAGCCATGTACTCATTTTCGTGCAGCACAGTAACTATGACGAATAACGAAAATAAATTCTGACCTTTATCATTTAAGGATATCAAGCTATAGGTTGCGGAAGAATCAAATTTTTTCACCGAACAGTTTTCTTAAAATCGGATGATAAGTAAATCATAGCTGACATCCCGTGCGCTCCACTGCTTTGCCAAGAAGACACGTGGCTGTCGCTCTGTGTCGCGCGTGCTGCAGCATCACGAGTCAAACACGTTTGAATTCAAACGTCGCCGGGTGCAGCGGGAGAGAGACAGTGACACAGGTGTCGCTCACGTAGGACACTTCCGTAACTACACTAGCGGTTGTGTTTGGTCGCCTGAAGCTGCCGCGCGCAGTCAGTCGCTTCTGTCATTAGGCCGTGTAATACGTAAGCAACAGAAGCGAACTACAGCGCGCGACAGCTGGATTCGCGACATTCCTGCTAAAACTCGCTTCTTCGCGCGACATGCGAGGGTGTCCTGCGTGCGAGCGACAAACTACCACAAGCTCCAATTACCCATTTCCGAATCAAGGCGCCCACAAATCGTACAGTTATGTTATTGCTCGAAAGTACTGCAACAAAATTAATTGTAATTAGGAAGTTAAGACGTCAAAGGAGTGCTGTACATAAAATATATAAAACAAGGAGTTTCCATGGCGAATTCCATCAATTATATCGTGAGTTACGACAATCACCAAACAATTTATTTGAATACACGAGAATAAACATACATACCTACGATTATCTCGTCAGTGGTCTAAAGATGTGTATTTCACATGCAACCACCAACTTTCAGCGGCCAATAAGCATGGAAGAGAGTATAGGATGTGTTATACAAGTTTATAGGCACACAGATTAAGACAGACTCTGTTCTGACTGCATTTACCCTGTTACTTTAGAATATATATATATATATATATATATATATATATATATATATATATATATATATATATATATATATATATTCTACCACACTTCGAAGTTAAATCACTTAAAAAATTCAATCTTTTTCTTCCTTCATTGATTTGATGGCTTAATAATTTTTTTTTTTTTTTTTGCCTGCTTAATCTGGAAAACTCGCTGTCAGTTTCAAATTTTTCTGTCATATGTAATAATGTTCCTTCCCTCTTACGAAGTCTATGTAGTCATGAGAATACATTTTTATGTAGGAGTGGTCTATCATTACTCTCATTACACAAATATTCTGATTTTTATGCACATACAACCCACTGCTCTTTTCTGAGTTTTAAATATTTCTAAGCATGTATCTTGTACACTTCATCATACAGGGTGTTTCAAAAATGACCGGTATATTTGAAACGGCAATAAAAACTAAACGAGCAGCGATAGAAATACACCGTTTGTTGCAATATGCTTGGGACAACAGTACATTTTCAGGCGGACAAACTTTCGAAATTAGAGTAGTTACAATTTTCAACAACAGATGGCGCTGCAAGTGATGTGAAAGATATAGAAGACAACTCAGTCTGTGGGTGCGCCATTCTGTACGTCGTCTTTCTGCTGTAAGCGTGTGCTGTGGACAACATGGTTTATTCCTTAGAACGGAGGATTTTTCTGGTGTTGGAATTCCACCGCCTAGAACACAGTGTTGTTGCAACAAGACGAAGTTTTCAACGGAGGTTTAATGTAACCAAAGGACCGAAAAGCGATACAATAAAGGATCTGTTTGAAAAATTTCAGCGGACTGGGAACGTGACGGATGAACGTGCTGGAAAGGTAGGGCGACCGCGTACGGCAACCACAGAGGGCAACGGGCAGCTAGTGCAGCAGGTGATACAACAGCGGCCTCGGGTATCGTTCGCCGTGTTGCAGCTGCGGTCCAAATGACGCCAACGTCCACGTATCGTCTCATGCGCCAGAGTTTACACCTCTATCCATACAAAATTCAAACGCAGCAACCCCTCAGCGCCGCTACCATTGTAAGTAGGCTGTTTAAGTATTTTTATTGGTAACGCCAACACCACGTAGCGCTCTGTATGAAAAATCACTGGCTGTGCTGTGTGCAGTCTGTGGCTGGTTTGCATTGTTGTCTGCCATTGTAGTGTTGGGCAGCGGCAGCTGGATGCTAACAGCGGGTAGCGTTGCGCAGTTGGAGGTGAGCCGCCAGCAGTGGTGGACGTGGGGAGAGAGATGGCGGAGTTTTGAAATTTGTAAGAATTGGTGTCACGGACTGATATATATATTATGAATATTAAGGTAAATACATTGCTTGTTCTGTATTAAAATCTTTCATATGCTAACTGTGCCTATCAGTAGTTAGTGCCTTCAGTAGTTTGAATCTTTTATTTAGCTGGCAGTAGTGGCGTTCGCTGTATTGCAGTAGCTTAAGTAACGAAGATTTTTGTGAGGTAAGTGATTTGTGAAACGTATAGCTTAATGTTAGTCAGGGCCATTCTTTCGTAGGGATTTTTGGAAGTCAGATTGCGTTGCGCTAAAAATATTGTGTGTCAGCTTAAGCACAGTCGTGTATAAATTGTTCTAAGGGGACGTTTCATATGTCGACCCTTAGCCAAGGATACCTCACTGGAATCTTCTGATTTTTTCTTGTAGTTTGTGTAGTTAGTGTAGCCTTTGTGTATTGCTAGCGTGTAATCATAGAGAGAATTTCCTTTGTAGTTGCAGTCTTTCATTGTTGTACAGTATCTTTCAAACCCATACAGCCCCTCAGAACTCATCCGCATTTGATTAATCACATTACCTGAACATTTACGACAGATTATTTTAGCAGGACGATGCAAAGACGACATTGACGCTTTTCAGGGACTGTTACAAGAACTGCAAATTGACACTGACAATAGCGGAACGCGAAAACAGGAGCACAACAATTACAGGTCACACCTGTCACAATTCCGCTATGAAAGAAACAATAACTGGACACGACAAGGCTGTTCTCACAACACAAATCGTGACCAAAACAGACACCACCCATATGACAACCACTGGCAGAGTAATAGTTACAGAGAAAGATCGCATTTCGGTAGTAATGAATATTACATAGACAATCATAGAAACAGACAATATGGCAACCAGAACTATTATTATCAAGGGAGACAGAATAACGTCAGACGCAACGGTCCAGCGCGCAGTTACGATTCAGGGAGAAATTCTCCACCACTTAACCGACAAGAAAGAAACTACAGGAACTACCGACATGACGACAGACGATATAATCATAACGACAGACCGGAATTTCATCAGAACTGGCGGGATTCAAACAGAGCTGGGCCCTCTGGACGAGGTGAATTTGTAGAAGTTAGGTCTCCTAATCCCAATAACGACGCGCGCCAACAAAGAAACAGACAATGACTCGCACCTCAGGCAGTCGCGTGCGCCGGCTGACTCAGAAAAAAAAAAAAAAAAACATCGACGCTAACCTTGAGAAAAATTTTAGCATTACTTACCGTTGTATACAACATGATAATTACTTTGAAGTTGAAACTCTTCACCTTAGAAAGGGTAAAGCATTGCACCACATTTCACATGTAAAACCGTTTATTTAGAGATAATCTGTTTTTTTTTTAACTTTGTCTTTGCCATAAAACATTTCACTTCACATTTCTAGTATGCTTTGTCACACTTAGAAACTGTTAACATGCAACAATGTTTTGAAGTTCACTATCCAGTCTAGAACCTACGGAACATATTTAGACATTATTTACGAGTGCATTGTTATAGTGAACAGACATCACTGTGTTATTTCGTGTGTACATTCTTGCTTGTTAGTTGCACGATTACGTAACGATTATAAGGCTCACATACTTAGAACATTTACCAGTATTGCTAATGAGATTTTAATGCAACATTTTGGTTTACTTGAAAATACATTGTGGATTTAAAATACTTTCTGTGAGATACCAGATGATACAGTGGTTAGTTTGTGTGACAGCTACACGATTTTATCACGACGCTACTAATGAGTGACAATTTACAATGTTGCTTTTGCAGTTTATCTGTTTTATATCTGCACAGTTTTTCTGAATTTTTCTGGAAAGTAAAACATGTTTTAGTAGTAACGTTTGTGGTATAGCTACAATGAGACAGCCTTTTCTGTAGCACAACAATACGTACAGTACAGTACTTACTTCATCACGGCAATAAGCGTAATAACTAAGCTATCTATACGCAAAGCATTTCAATTTCGTTTATCATGAGGTAAGTACATTGACTTCTGCAGAACTTAGCTTTCGGAGGACAATAACTACGACACTTCCACAGAGATTGTCTTACAGCAAGACGCACATTTAGCGCTACAGGACACGCATTAAACTATTTATTTTTCAACATATTTGAATTACAAAGAAAGTTTTCCGTGATAGATTTCATTCCATTGCTGTAATCTGTAACACCTGAGGATATAATTACATTAATCCTCAGGGGGGTACACGTCTACTTTGTGTACCATGTGTTTGGCAAGCACAAGGAGCCCTAGCTAATATGGTATTCGCTTATACAACTTTACACATCGGTACCATATTTCTCTAACACATAAATTACACAGCTATCTGGTCATTTAACTGAGAGATAAACATTTTTTTTTACTACATCATCAGTGACACATGTTTACGCAATTACACAGTTGGATGATTTAACACCTATGAAATTGTATTTTGTCTGTACTTTGTGAACTGTTCATATTTTTTCGGAACCATTGTGATACTATGAGAGCTTTGAATGACATATTTGGTATGGGATCACGATTTTTAAAGTACGTTTGAGGCAGATGACACTTTTGACATGAGCAGAGAATTTTTTTTTAGGTTTTGAAATTATTGGAGGAAGCTACGAAGATTTTGAGAATTTGACTGTGGTGTTATGATGTTATTATTACGATGACGATGTGAATTATGCTGCTGAGGTATGTTTAAGCTGATGCTGTATGAGTTATTTGGTTATGCTACGTATCTGTTATGATGAAATATTTAAGAAGTGTCGACGAATATATATATGTGTAATAAGGTAAGAAATAATGAGTAGTGGTTAGGGACTCTGATTTGTGAAAAAGGATGTTGGAAACCGAGAATCGTACTTTAAGAGTTATGAAATGAGTGTATATGCGTGAATGTATCACTATGCTGGCGAAAATTATTTGGACACTATTCTATTTAAAGGATTTTGTTTCTACATATTTGTAACGCAAATTCTTGACCTGTGAATTTTTTTATATGAGACTGCCACTGTAGCGGAAACTGGTGTCGTAAATATTTAGATAAGACAGTTAAGTGACCACCTGCATGTAATGGGTCGTGGGCACCCAGCTGCGCGACAACCACCTGACAGAAGAAAGCCATTAGTGTGTGCCTGTCAGAGGCACAGGTGGAGAAAAAAAAGAGGTCATTATCCTCGCTATTGAGATTCCTTTGTAGAAAGCATCGCAAATACTACACGCCCAAACTTGAAAACATATGATTACACTGTGGAGCTCTTAATTTATGATATTTACTAAAATGCCTAATGAAACGACGAGAAACATTTCATGGCTATTGTCCTGCTAGTTGAGAGAAATGCCATGTGGCTTGCTTTATGCATTTATTTACTCATTTTGTTTAATATCTAGTTTCTAACTGCACTGAAGCATTGGTTAAAATAAATTTTATGGATGTACTAATATAAATATTTTATGCCTACAGATCCAGTAAATAATAACTTTATGATGTACTTAAAAAAAACGAAGTACCACAAAAAGACATTTCCCTTCACAGAAATTGCATACAGAATTGTCTTTTCAAGTACATGGTAATATTTTTTTACAATAAATTTTTGTGGTGCACCACTTTAATTGCATAGACATTAAGATGTGAATAGACATTGTCCTTATCTGCATTCTTGTCTTTAGTGTAACATTTTTTCTGCTTGAGCTTTGTCATGTTTAGGTATAAGTTATAGCATTTGCTGCGGCTGTTTGCCATTCATAGTGCTACTGAATGTCACTTTGTATTACTAGGTTAAGCCAATTTTATTACTGATTTATTTTTCTTGTTTGCTGCGCATTGCCTTATATTAGTTGTAATTTTGCTGCCTTTTTTTGCCAATTTCCATTTTTTAACATTGCTGTTTGTGTAAATTGTTTTGTGCTGCTCATTGCCTCATCCCTTAGTTAAGCATCTGAGCTCAGTAGATTTAAGTTAGCTTAAGAGGGGGTAGCCTATATAAGAGAATGATTTGCGATGGATTGGAAGATATGCATTGAGAAGTTATACGAAAAAAGTACAGAAATCAGGTATAGATAGGACTTTTTGGAAATAATGAAGAACGAAGGGAGATCTCCGAGAAGTAAAGAAAGTTTTGTTTGCAAAATACTGCAGTAAAACAAACCCTGTCCTTTCCTTGTGTTATCCCACTATGTGTTTGTGTACCCATGTGTATTTATGTTCTTCCTGTCTTTATATTTTCATCTGATAAGACTTATGTTGTAAAATTTTCTAATATTCAGCTACATTCACTACGATGAGGAATACTGTTATCCTCAAATATAATTTGCATTAATAACATGTTATTTACTTTGTAAAGATGTTTAGACATTATTTATTCTATTTTGTTCTAATGTTCATGTGTGAAGTTGATATTTCAAAAGTTATTCTGATCTTTTATGTATGTACTTATAATTTTTGTAACACTGATGTATTTGCTATTTCGATTCTTTTGTAAAGCCTGTACCACTGCAAATGTTATCTGTATTGTTATGTTCTTTAAAGATGTATTTTGTACCTTTGTTATTGCATTCTTATGTTATAAAATTGTAATTGACACCAGTTCATCAAATTAAGTAACTTGTAAATTACATTTCACTGCACACGTTTCTGTTGGTCATAGTATATGGACAATATGTGAGAAGTAGGGACTGTTAGTGTTTGCACATGTGTTAATAATTCAGCAAGGGACTGGACAACAGCATTGCTGGTTCTAAGGACATTTCAAACAAATTCTTTGTGATTGGACAAGTGATGGTTTATGGACTTGCTATATTCTCCGCAAGACTCTTCGAGGGTGATTGTGCACCTGCACATTCGCAACAGATGGCTGTTGGCCATCTCTACAAGGACTGAAGTGGGTCTGCACCTTCGATGGCCCACCAATACCATTATTTCTACATGGACTGCAGTGGGTCTGTACCTCTGGTGGTCCACCAATACCCTAATCTCTACCAGGACTACAGTGGGTCTGCTCTGTGATGACCTACCTACCAATAGTCTTCAACTTCGACTGACTGTGCTGTGGGTTTGCTCTGTTGTGGCCCATTACCTGTCTGCATGTCAAGAGTCAGCACAGTCTTTCCGTTGGAAGGACAACACTACTTCTTCAAGACTGCTTAGAAATCCACTACTTCCAAGTGCAATTTCCTTTATTGCTCAGACTCTGAGAAAAACACTGCAATTTTACTGTTATGAACGATCAGGACTGTCTTTATGGACTGTGAGAAAATTTTAGCTTTTGACCAACATTATATCAATAAGTGTGTGCATTTGATATCTTTGTTATTGTAATTATGAAAAAAATTGTTCAAATCTGTATTGGCCACTGCCCAAAACAATTTGTAAATTTTTTTGTGAGGAGCATGGTGGCTATGTAAGTAGGCTGTTTAAGTATTTTTATTGGTAACGCCAACACCACGTAGCGCTCTGTATGAAAAATCACTGGCTGTGCCGTGTGCAGTCTGTGGCTGGTTTGCATTGTTGTCTGCCATTGTAGTGTTGGGCAGCGGCAGCTGGATGCTAACAGCGGGTAGCGTTGCGCAGTTGGAGGTGAGCCGCCAGCAGTGGTGGACGTGGGGAGAGAGATGGCGGAGTTTTGAAATTTGTAAGAATTGGTGTCACGGACTGATATATATATTATGAATATTAAGGTAAATACATTGTTTGTTCTGTATTAAAATCTTTCATATGCTAACTGTGCCTATCAGTAGTTAGTGCCTTCAGTAGTTTGAATCTTTTATTTAGCTGGCAGTAGTGGCGCTCGCTGTATTGCAGTAGCTTGAGTAACGAAGATTTTTGTGAGGTAAGTGATTTGTGAAACGTATAGCTTAATGTTAGTCAGGGCCATTCTTTCGTAGGGATTTTTGGAAGTCAGATTGCGTTGCGCTAAAAATATTGTGTGTCAGCTTAAGCACAGTCGTGTATAAATTGTTCTAAGGGGACGTTTCACCATTGCTGCACGAGAGATATTCGCTAACGATATAGTGCACAGGAGTGATGACGGCGATATGCATGTGGGCAGCATTTGGTTTACTGACGAAGCTTATTTTTAGCTGGACGGCTTCGTCAATAAACAGATATCGTCCCTGCATCCTCAAAAAGTACTGGTCTGAGCCGCCATTTCTTCCAAAGGAATCATTGGCCCATTTTTCAGATCCGAAACGATTACTGCATCACGCTATCTGGACATTCTTCGTGAATTTGTGGCGGTACAAACTGACTTAGACGACACTGCGAACACCTCGTGGTTTATTCAATATGGTGCCCGGCCACATCGCACGGCCGACGTCTTCAATTTCCTGAATGAATATTTCGATGATCGTGTGATTGCTTTGGGCTATCCGAAACATACAGGAGGCGGCGTGGATTGGCCTCCCTATTCGCCAGACGTGAACCCCTGTGACTTCTTTCTGTGGGGACACTTGAAAGACCAGATGTACCGCCAGAATCCAGAAACAATTGAACAGCTGAAGCAGTACATCTCATCTGCATGTGAAGCCATTCCGCCAGACACGTTGTCAAAGGTTTCGGGTAATTTCATTCAGAGACTACGCCATATTATTGCTACGCATGGTGGATATGTGGAAAATATCGTACTATTAGAGTTTCCCAGACCGCAGCGCCATCTGTTGTTGACAATTGCAACTACTGTAATTTCGAAAGTTTGTCTGCCTGAAAATGTACTGTTGTCCCAAGCGTATTGCAACAAACGGTGTATTTCTATCGCTGCTCGTTTAGTTTGTATTGCCGTTTCAAATATACCGGTCATTTTTGAAACACCCTGTATGTGAACTGACTAGGAAAGATGTGGGAATACAGGTCCATAGTACATTGTCCTGACGACCTTATCTTCCACAATGTATACTGTTTTGTACATGAAACTCTGCGTCTTTGCATTACATGAAATAAAGAAAGACAACCATTCACCTACAGATGACTCAGGTGTGCGGCATAGACTGTTTTCCCTTGTATGTGTCTATACTCCACCCATCAGCCATCTATAGATAAGTGGTTCCCTTTTTTTTATTTTATGAATTATTCCATCCAGGAATTTCCATTGTGTGTTTATCTTTTTACATAGTACATATGTCCTCCTCCGAGTCAAATGCTTGTCTATAACAGTTCATAAAAATTTGTGCTTTTTATTTCTTTAATTGTGTCCATTGAATTTAATATATTCATTCCACTTTTTTCAGTTTTGAGTACTACATACATACATTGATTTATAAAATGATAACTTTGTACTAGATACTAGTTTACAGATTCAATAGTTAGTAGTGCTTCCTCTTACTTTGCTTTATCAAATCATCTGCTGCAGTTACAAAATATCTGTCAAAGGTGCTTGCTATGTCTACAAGATCTACATCCCTTTTGCTATCCTTCAGTGTGCAGATATCCTCTTCCCTTTTTGTTACTTTCCCACTTTTCATTTGTAAAGGAATGTAAGTCTTTTTGAATAATTATCTCCTTTGTCTACTGCCATGTTAATGAATAATGTTCTTGTTCCTCAGCTGAAGCTGCAGTCATCTGTCTTTTATTTTGTACAAAGAATAATATGCGTCAGTGTTTCTTCGCTTAGAGAGGTCTTAATACATTTTCAATTTATTTGTTTATTTGTGTACCTCACCAGTCACCCATCTTTTTCTCTTAATGGTACTAGTTTATTACCCTTCTCCTGACAGGAAGTAAGTGTCTGTAGAGAAAGTTATTATTATAGAATACCTGTTCCAATTTAAGACATACTACTTTTACAAAGCAAAAACTGTATACAAACCAAGAGTTATTCTTCATTCAGGTATTATGCAACGGGAGTGTCATTTCACCAGCTCTCCTATTCCTTCGGGTTTGGCAAAACAACAGTGGCAAATATTGTGAAGGACGTGTAGAGGACAAGGGGTTATTTTTAGGAAATATGGTGCGAAATTGTGATTTACTGTGTTTCAGTGCGCGATGCGCAGTTTTGCAACGAGCGTCGGTATGTGTGTAGGTGCACGGCAGCCATCAACAGCCAGAACGCAGCATTAGCAGAATTACGCAGGCTCGGTTGCGTTAGCCAACTGATCGAGAACATTCTAATAAACACGGCGCCGCGTAACCGGCGGATTCAGCAACGGTCTGGACTATTTCAGGGCATCAGAGGTGGGTGTCGGCATCGGTACGACCCATTGGGCGTTCATCTACATCTACATCTACATCTACATCCATACTCCGCAAGCCACATGACGGTGTGTGGCGGAGGGTACCCTGAGTACCTCTATCGGTTCTCCCTTCTATTCCAGTCTCGTATTGTTCGTGGAAAGAAGGATTGTCGGTATGCTTCTGTGTGGGCTCTAATCTCTCTGATTTTATCCTCATGGTCTCTTCGCGAGATATACGTAGGAGGGAGCAATATACTCCTTGACTCTTCGGTGAAGGTATGTTCTCGAAACTTTAACAAAAGCCCGTACCGAGCTACTGAGCGTCTCTCCTGCAGTCTTCCACTGGAGTTTATCTATCATCTCCGTAACGCTTTCGCGATTACTAAATGATCCTGTAACGAAGCGCGCTGCTCTCCGTTGGATCTTCTCTATCTCTTCTATCAACCCTATCTGGTACGGATCCTACACTGTTGAGCAGTATTCAAGCATTGGGCGAACAAGCGTACTGTAACCTACTTCCTTTGTTTTCTGATTGCATTTCCTTAGGATTCTTCCAATGAATCTCAGTCTGGCATCTGCTTTACCTACGATCAACTTTATATGATCATTCCATTTTAAATCACTCCTAATGCGTACTCCCAGATAATTTATGGAATTAACTGCTTCCAGTTGCTGACCTGCTATTTTGTAGCTAAATGATAAGGGATCTATCTTTCTATGTATTCGCAGCGCATTACACTTGTCTACATTGAGATTCAATTGCCATTCTGTGCACCATGCGTCAATTCGCTGCAGATCCTCCTGCATTTCAGTACAATTTTTTATTGTTGCAACCTCTCGATACACCACAGCATCATCTGCAAAAAGCCTCAGTGAACTTCCGATGTCATCCACCAGGTCATTTATGTATATTGTGAATAGCAACGGTCCTATGACACTCCCCTGCGCCACACCTGAAATCACTCTTACTTCGGAAGACTTCACTCCATTGAGAATGACATGCTGCGTTCTGTTATCTAGGAACTCGTCAATCCAATCGCACAATTGATCTGATAGTCCGTATGATCTTACTTTGTTCATTAAACGACTGTGGGGAACTGTGTCAAACGCCTTGCGGAAGTCAAGAAACACGGCATCTACCTGTGAACTCGTGTCTATGGCCCTCTGAGTCTCGTGGACGAATAGCGCTAGCTGGGTTTCACACGACCGTCTTTTTCGAAACCCATGCTGACTCGTACAGAGTAGATTTCTGGTCTCCGGAAAAGTCATTATATTCGAACAGAATACGTGTTACAAAATTCTACAACTGATCGACGTTAGAGATATAGGTCTATAGTTCTGCACATCTGTTCGACCTCCCTTCTTGAAAACGGGGATGACCTGTGCCCTTTTCCAATCCTTTGGAACGCTTCGCTCTTCTAGAGACCTACGGTACACCGCTGCAGGAAGGGGGGCAAGTTCCTTCGCGTACTCTGTGTAAAATCGAACTGGTATCCCATCAGGTCCAGCGCCCTTTCCTCTTTTGAGCGATTTTAATTGTTTCTCTATCCCTCTGTCGTCTATTTCGATATCTACCATTTTGTCATCTGTGCGACAATCTAGAGAAGGAACTACAGTGCAGTCTTTCTCTGTGAAACAACTTTGGAAGAAGACATTTAGTTTTTCGGCCTTTATTCTGTCATCCTCTGTTTCAGTACCATTTTGGTCACAGAGTGTCTGGACATTTTGTTTTGATCCACCTACCACTTTGACATAGAACCAAAATTTCTTAGGGTTTTCTTCCAAGTCAGTACATAGAACTTTACTTTCGAATTCATTGAACGCCTCTCGCATAGCCCTCCTCACACTACATTTCGCTTCGCGTAATTTTTGATTGTCTGCAAGGCTTTAGCTATGTTTATGTTTGCTGTGAAGTTCCCTTTGCTTCCCCAGCAGTTTTCTAACTCGGTCGTTATACCACGGTGGCTCTTTTCCATCTCTTACGATCTTGCTTGGCACATACTCATCTAATATATTCCAGAATTTGAAACACGAACAGCTGCTAGCATGAGTTTCTTAGAAGTAGATACCTTAGGGGTTGCGAAGCAACTCAAATCGCTTGATATGGGCAAGTCTTCAGGTCCAGATTGTATACCGATTAGGTTCCTTTCAGATTACGCTGATACTATAGCTGCCTACTTAGCACTCATATACAACCGCTCGCTCACCGATAGATCTGTACCTACAGATTGGAAAATTGCGCAGGTCGCACCAGTGTTCAAGAAGGGTAGAAGGAGTAATCCATTTAACTACAGACCTATGTCACTGACGTCGGTTTGCAGTAGGGTTTTGGAGCATATACTGTATTCAAACATTATGAATCACCTCGAAGGGAACGATCTATTGACACGTAATCAGCATGGCTTCAGAAAATATCGCTCTTGTGCAACGCAGCTAGCTCTTTATTCGCACGAAGTAATGGCCGCTATCGACAGGGGATCTCAAGTTGATTCCGTATTTCTAGATTACCGGAAAGCTTTTGAGACCGTTCCTCACAAGTGACTTCTAATCAAGCTGCGGAGCTATGGGGTATCGTCTCAGTTGTGCGACTGGATTCGTGATTTCCTGTCAGGAAGGTCGCAGTTCGTAGTAATAGACGGCAAATCATCGAGTAAAACTGAAGTGATATCAGGTGTTCCCCAGGGAAGCGTCCTGGGACCTCTACTGTTCCTGATCTAAATAAATGACCTGGGTGATAATCTGAGCAGTTCTCTTAGATTGTTCGCAGATGATGCTGTAATTTACCGTCTAGTAAGTTCATCCGAAGACCAGTATCAGTTGCAAAGCGATTTAGAAAAGATTGCTGTATGGTGTGGCAGGTGGCAGTTGACGCTAAATAACGAAAAGTGTGAGGTGATCCACATGAGTTCCAAAAGAAATCCGTTGGAATTCGATTACTCGATAAATAGTACAATTCTCAAGGCTGTCAATTCAACTAAGTACCTGGGTGTTAAAATTGCGAACAACTTCAGTTGGAAAGACCACATAGATAATATTGTGAAGAAGGCGAGCCAAAGGTTGCGTTTCATTGACAGGACACTTAGAAGATGCAACAAGTCCACTAAAGAGACAGCTTACACTACACTCGTTCGTCCTCTGTTAGAATATTGCTGCGCGGTGTGGGATCCTTACCAGGTGGGATTGACGGAGGACATCGAAAGGGTGCAAAAAAGCGCAGCTCGTTTTGTATTATCACGTTATAGGGGAGAGAGTGTGGCAGATATGATACACGAGTTGGGATGGAAGTCATTACAGCATAGACGTTTTTCGTCGCGGCGAGACCTTTTTACGAAATTTCAGTCACCAACTTTCTCTTCCGAAGGCGAAAATATTTTGTTGAGCCCAACCTACATAGGTAGGAATGATCATCAAAATAAAATAAGAGAAATCAGAGCTCGAACAGAAAGGTTTAGGTGCTCGTTTTTCCCGCTCGCTGTGCGGGAGTGGAATAGTAGAGAGATAGTAAGATTGTGGTTCGATGAACCCTCTGCCAAGCACTTAAATGTGAATTGCAGAGTAGTCATGTAGATGTAGATGTAACGCATATTGTACGATGGTTTTGAACTTTGTCCACTGATCCTCAACACTATCTGTACTTGAGACAAAACTTTTGTGTTGAGCCATCAAGTACTCTGAAATCTGCTTTTTGTCACTTTTGCTAAACAGAAAAATCTTCCTACCTTTTTTAATATTTATATTTACGGCTGAAATCATTGATGCAGTAACCGCTTTATGATCGCTGACTCCCCGTTCTGCATTAACTGATTCAAATAGTTCGGGTCTGTTTGTCACCAGAAGGTCTAATATGTTATCGCCACGAGTCGGTTCTCTGTTTAACTGCTCAAGGTAGTTTTCAGATAAAGCACTTTAAAAAAATTCACTGGATTCTTTTTCCCTGCCGCCCGTTATGAACGTTTGAGTCTCTCAGTCTATATTCGGCAAATTAAAATCTCCACCCAGAACTATAACATGGTGGGGAAATCTACTCGAAATATTTTCCAAATTATTCTTCAGGTGCTCAGCCACAACAGATGCTGAGCCCGGGGGCCTATAGAGACATCCAATTACCATGTCTGAGCCTGCTTCAACGGTGACCTTCACCCAAATCATTTCACAATTCGGATCTCCGTGAATTTCCTTCGATACTATTGCACTTCTTATCGCTATAAACACGCCTCCCCCTTCACTGTCCAGCCTGTCTCTGCGGTATACATTCCAATCTGAGTTTAGGATTTCATTACTGTTTACGTCTGGTTTCAGCCAACTTTATGTCCCTAGTACTATATGGACGTTGTGACCGTTTATTAATGAGAGCAGCTCTCGGACCTTTCTATAGACGCTCCTGCAGTTTACTATTAGCACATTAATATTGTTATTCCCTGTTGCATTTTGTCTACTCCTACCTTGCCGCGTCTCAGGAGGCGTCTTGTCGGGCCTAGGGAGGGAATTCTCTAACCTAAAAAAACCCCATGTGCACTCCACACGTACTCCGCTACCCTTGTAGCCGCTTCAGGCGCGTAGTGCACGCCTGACCTATTCAGGGGGACCCTACATTTCTCCACCCGATAGCGGAGGTTGAGAAATTTGCACCCCAGCTCTCCGCAGAATCGTCTGAGCCTCTGGTTTAAGCCTTCCACTCAGCTTCAAACCAGAGGACCGCGATCGGTTCTGGGAACGATACTACAAATAGTTAGCTCTGATTCCACCCCGCGAGCGAGGCTTTTCGCCTTCACCAATTCCGCCAACCGCCTGTACGAACTGAGGATGACCTCTGAACCCAGACGGCAGGAGTCATTGGTGCCGACATGAGCAACAACTTGCAGTCGGGTGCACCCAGTGCCTTCTATCGCCGCCGGTAGGGCCTCCTCCACATCTCGGATGAGACCCCCCGGCAGGCGGACAGAGTGAACACTGGCCTTATTCCGTCACCTTTCCGCTATTTCCCTAAGGGGCTCCATCACCCGCCTAACGTTGGAGCTCCCAATAACTAATAAACCCCTCTCCCCGTGTGCCTGCTCGGACCTTGCTGAAGGAGCAGCCACGTGTCCACTCACAGGCAGAGCGGGCGATGCCACACGGCCAGCCTCCACATTAACCCTCCGCCTCGTGCGCCACGAACGCCGCTGAACCCGCCACTCCCCTTGGGGAGAGGGTGGCCCAACCGCGCCCGGTACCCGCGAAGATGTCTCGACTGCAGGGACAGTGGGTGAAGCATGTAACACCTGGGGTGTATCTTGCGACGCACCAGACTCCCCACTGCCCCTACACTCCGAGGCAGCAGCCTGAAGACGGCAGACCGCGACCATCAACACGCTCGGCTCTTCGCGAAGAGTGGCCAGCTCCTCCTGCGTCCGTACACAGCAGTCACACATCCTATCCATCCTAAGGAATCAATTTACTGAGGAGACTTAATCAACTTTTAACTAGACTGCTAATTCACTAACGGCGGTTGATTATTGACTAAACTGTGTTTGCTAACCACTTCCTGTAGAAAACAATGAAAATAGCACTACCTGTCTCTGGACTGTATTAAAACCAAACACTAGCACTACTGCCACTATGGCTGACTAAAGGGACTCTCTCTGACTGTATTCCAAACAAACACGAAATCTATGGAACTCTATTAGTAGCACTCGACAATTAAAGCTTCTTAAAAGCACAAACACACGGAAGAAGAAGTGACAAGTAAGAAAAATACTGTTAATACTTAAATTAAGGTAGCTCGATGCACAGCAGACGTGAAGCAGACGGCGGTTAGGGCGACACTGACACTGTCGCTGTTACATCGTCGTCATCAGTGACGCTGTCCCTGAGGACCGGCCGGCGGAGGGCGTTGCCCGCTGCTGCACCGGCGACTCCCGGCGTCGTCACGAGCCGCAGCGTGTGCAGGAGGTGTGCCAGGCCGGGCCTCGTGCTGCTAACCTCCTACCGCCTGCGCAGCCGCTGACCGAGCGCGGCGTCGCGTTACGCGGGCTGCGCGCATCAGCACGTCTCCAGCACGACACGAGTGGTGGAGCTGAGCTACCGGAAAATGTATTGGAAGAAACAACAATAAAGGGGAAGATTGTTAAAAACAGCCACCTTCTTCTACCCAGCCATGCTCTACAGCCCCAACCATGTCACCCGCTCTGGTCATCCTATTACAGAAGTCTCAAGAGCTCTGTGGTTACATTTACAACCATTACATATGCCACAACCAACAGAAGAGTATTTTGCCAATGCTGCAAACGACGTTCTGGAAAAATGGCAATTTCCACATTGCATTGGCAGTGTAGACGGCAAACACATCCGAATTCGCAGACCCTCTAATTCAAGAAGTCAATATTTCAGTTATAAAAATTACTGTTCAATAGTTCTGCTGTCAGTAACGGATGCCAAATATAGATTTGCTGTAATTGATGTTGGTGCATATGGAAGAGACAGTGATGCTTGAGTATTCAATAACTCAGTATTCTGTAGGAAAATTGAATCAAATGTAATCATTTTGCCTGGGGAATCATTCCTGTCAAATTAGAACATGAAAGTGTCACATGTGTTTGTTGGAGATGAAGTGTTCCCACTGAGGTCATACTTAATGAGACCACACCCAGGAAGAAATTTAACTGCTGAAAAGGCAGTCTTTAATGAAAGGCTTTCAAGAGCAAGGAGAGTTGTTGAATGCTCATTTGCACTTCTCTCCTCATAATGGAGAATCTTGTTGAAACCAATAGATACGGATGTGGACAATGCAGTAGCCATTGTGAAAGCAACAACTCTTCTACATAATATTATTATTGACAAAGAAGGTGTTGACTACACATTTAACACAGCCACTGAGTCAAGAGTGGGAACAAATATTCGTAGTTCAGTGAGGTTAAATTCTTCACGTCTTGAGGCAACAAATATCAGAAATGCATTTCGTAATTATTTTAATAGTGTACAAAATGTAAATTTGGAATAAAATTCATTCAAAAACATACTAGAATATTTTCATTACTAGCTAGTACATAAATATATATCTTCACAAACATATTTACCAATAAAGAAAAATGTTAGCACTTTTAATTCATGAGAATATTCATGTTCATCTTTGTATTATTTTCCACAGTGTCATTCTGTATGACAATTGAATGAGACTGTGAAAGAGCTACTGATGATTTGGTTCCAAATCCAACAACATTCAGTTATTTAGCTGTAAAACCTACATTCAGTCATTTATCTGACCATGATATTCAAATGTTATCAATAAAATTTACTGGCCAGTTAGGCACTGATCATACCAAAACTGTTGTATCACAATACCATTAACAATGACTATCACCATAGAGAGAAGTTATGGAAAGAATGTGGGGAAGAAATTTATAAAGCATGTTAATGGTAACTTTAACTCTTTCTTAAATACATTCCAGGAACAACTCCAATCTCGTTTTTTAACAATAAAAGAAGGGCAAAACTGAACAAAAAGATAAACACTGGATAACTCCTGGCACTCAAGTATCTTGTAGGGAGAGGAAAGCTCTGTGTAATCCAGTAACTGTAAACACAGAAACTAGAAATAAGAAATGGAATAAAGATCCTTGTGCAGACAGTGTATGCACCAACAACAGTGTATACCTTGATTTACTCCACGTTCCTGAAGGTTCTCCTCCCTGATGTAATCTATGGAACATGATGGATGACAGAAAACCACCATGTGTTTGTCTCACTGCTGACCAACAAACCTACTACATTTCAAAGAATATCCTAAATGTGTCATATTCCCTACTCCTGTTACATAAAACTGCCCTCTTCTAGTAGAAATATCTGGCCTCAGTACAAAAAAATTCACTGTTCTTGAAATGTACAAACAGTTATCCCAATATACCCATGTACAAAGTCCCACAACCTTTTTGCCACGCCCCTACTTGGTCTACCTGCAGATCAACTTACGATATTTCAGACATGTGGCATTTTCCCCACATTTATTGCTGAGAACTGCAGTCTACATGTTTAATATCTTGTCTCATTCCAACACATTCTCCAGTCTTGAAATATACACACACTTATCCCAATATACTCATGTACAAATTCCCACAGCCTTTTTGCCACATCACTACTTGGTAACAGTGTATTTTACTACTTGACCCTAAGTTATATAAATCGTGACCTGTGTCTCGTTGTTTCAACAGCACATGACAACTAAATTCTGAGAATGCTTTCTAATAGGAGTATGTACAAATCTATGAAAGTGCAAACAAAGAGACCATCATAGTAAGTGTTTTTAAATTGTTCTGATTAATTTATAAAAAAATGGTTCAAATGGCTCTGAGCACTATGGGACTTAACGTCTATGGTCATCAGTCCCCTAGAACTTAGAACTACTTAAACCTAACTAACCTAAGGACAGCACACAACACCCAGCCATCACGAGACAGAGAAAATCCCTGACGCCGGAATCGAACCCGGGAACCAGGGCGTGGGAAGCGAGAACGCTACCGCACGACGACGAGATGTGGGCAGTTAATTTATAGTAGATACATGTCACTAATAAAAACTATAATGGTAGTTACGATCCACAGCTTTGACTCACTGAAAACAGAATGGCAGGATACAATATATAGTTACAGACAAAAAAGACACTTGCTTGTATTAAGTTTTATTTGAAATTTTGCTTCTCAGTACATCAATTATTTGCCCCATTGCTTCTAATTTTTGTAGTGGTTCAATTTGCTTAAAATAAGGTACCAATGACAACAAAAACTTTCTGTCCTCACATTCGGCTTGAGACTCCAAAATTTTGATCTTTTTCGCTTCCATTTCGAGCAGTTCTCTCTCAAAACTAGCAGAGTGTCTTCTCTTTGCTGACTGTGTCAGTGACGATGGAAGTGGTGATGTGGCAGCCAGAGAGTTATGGTCTCCTATGCTGGGCAGGAACTGCTCGGTCACAACACAATCAACATTGCCATCGAAGACTATACTTTCACCAAGATCAGTTTCTGGCACTTCAGTGTCACTGTCACTATTTGATGACAGTGATTGTTGGCATTCAAGTGCCACATTTGTTCCAGCCTCTCTTGGTGTCATTATGTCCTTCAGAAACATTAATGCCTGGAAATAACACCACTTGCTACTCCGTGCATTAGCTGCAGCACCTGATGATGATATTGGTTTCTTCTTCAGTTCTCTTCGGAAACAGTCTCTCAGGGATTTCCATCTGTTTTTGGCATAGTCTTCTGAAACCAGATAAGCAAATATGTAATAAAAGTTATCTTTGGGACTGTGGATTTATATTTTTCATTGTATTATGTGACCCATTAATTATGCTAAGATGAAAGTAGGAATATGTAAAACAACTGCAGTATACTTGGAAATATTAGCCAAAATGAAAGGAAAATGTCCTCAGTTTTTCACTTGAGCAAAAATGATAGAGAATAAGATGAAAGTGAAACTTGTTATTCTACAGATTATATACCACTTAACTTTTAAGTACCATTGTAAAGTAGTGAGCTAATTATTTGGCTTCTTAATTATATGAGGCATGTTTTTCAAGTAAGTACCATTTTGAAATTAAAAAAAGATGTGCTAAGATATCTCAATAATTTTATTTTACATGAAAGCCTGTGCCTTAATATACTTTTCTACATAATTTCCGTCAATATTGAGGCACTTGTCTTAACGTTGTACCAGTTTTTGAATGCCCTCCTCCTCTGTCGCGTGACTTGTTAACCACTGCATCACCACTGTTTTGACTTCATCATCATCTTGAAGATGCTGACCTCCCAGGTGTTTCCTCAAGTGTAGGAACAGATGGTAGTCACTGTGAGCAAGATCGGGGCTGTACATAGGATGATCTAGAGTTTCCCATCGAAAAGATGTGATGAGATCTTTGGTCTGATTCGCCACATGCGGACGGTCATTGTCTTACAGCAAAACGATGCCCTTGCTCAACTTGCCATGTCTTTTGTTCTGAACTGAACGGCACAGATTGTGCAATGTCTTACAGTAAGCTACTGCATTGATTGTCTCGTTACGAGGCAGAAATTCCACAAGCAATACTCCTTTTCTGCCCCAAAAAACTGTGCACATGATTTTTGGGACAGAAATTGTTTGCTTAAGCTTCACTTTTCTGGGCAAATCTGAATGTTTCCATTCCATGGACTGTTGCTTTGATTGTGGTGCGTCATAGGCCACCCATGTTTCATTGCCTGTAACAATTTGGCTTGAGAAATCATCATTGTCGTTTTATTACCACTCAATGAAAGTCAATGCAGTGTCTAAACGTTTGGTTTTTTGCACATCCGTCAACATTTTCAGTACCTATCGTGAGCACAATTTCCGGTAATTCAAGTGCTCGATCACAATGCCATACAAAACACTACAAGAAACATTAGGAAAGTCATCCCGCAAGGAGGAAATCGTAAAGCGTCTGTTTTCTCTCACCTTATTGTCCACTAACTGCACCAAATTTTCAATAACGACCAAAGGGCGCCCGCTCCGTAGTTCATCATGCACATTTGTGCGGCCATCTTTAAATGCTCTCACCCACTTTCTTACCATTCCATCACTCATAATGTTTTCTCCATAAACTGCACAGATCTCACGATGACATTGATCGCTTTTACGCCTTTAGCACTAAGAAATATTATAACAGCCCATACTTCACATTCGGCGAGACTCACGATTATCGGAGGCATCTTAAACACTCAGTACACAACGTAAACAAGGAAGCATCAGACTGTAATGGCGTCAGTGCGTAGACAACAGATGCAGGTACCCAGTGCGCATACGCAAACGTCGACCGCAGCGCTGCGGCCGCAGTGTGGCAAAACGGTACTTACTTAAAAAACACGCCTCGTACTAAGTAGCATAATTACAGTTTTCTTCACATTGTCGAAAAAATAAAATATTTCATTACATGCACATTAACGAGACTGCCTATAACAATTAAGGAACGGCAAACTATACCAGAATGTTCAGCAATATTTAAGAACATGACAACTTTCTATTCCAGTCCTTACATTGTATTTACATAATACAGAAAAAGAAAAGCAAACGTAGGGCAGGTGCTATGAAAAAAAGGAAAATCTTTTGAGTCAAGGATTTGTAAAGATGAAGAAAATCTGATATTGAGCGCAATGTCTATGTTTGAACACCTCATATTCAGCAGACATATCGTTATAAAAGTCAAAATTGAAGGGCATATTCAGAAAAACTTAGTTTTAATGATAATTAAATCCCTTAAGTCTATTTTTGGGTGTATTGTGTAAATAAAATATAGAAAACGTAAGTGGTACAAGTACATGATTTCTACCTTCATCACAGACGCCAATGTGTTACATTACTTTGTATCGTAATGTAAAATGGGTCTTAACAGTAGTTTTAATCAAATATTTAAAAATTCTCATACATATTTAATAACTTTTTGACAGTTGTAAAACGGAATCAGAAAACAAAAGAAATAACTCCAATGAGATGAACTTGTAACTGATATACGATGATAAACAATAAAACCAACGTTTTTGGATATCGTAATAACATAAATATGAATATTCGCACATACAAAAGAAGAGAAAATACTCACTTGTTGAGCCCACTGCATTGGCCACAGCCGCCCATTCTTGGTCACATATGAATCTATTGTGGTAGTTTTTCTGTCTTATATCCCATAAACAGCGCCTCTTACTAACTTCTGCTATTAAAATTTCGGCGAAATCCGCCGACATGTCTGTTGCCTCACAAAACCCTGTGCAGTATGGACTATGGCTGCCGCTGTCGCACGCGCTACAGGCGACAAGATTCATACACGTTTGCTTTCAAACGTCGCCAGTTGCAGCGTGAGACAGGCAGCGACACAGATGTCGCTCACGTAGGATACTTACGTAACAACACCTGTGGTTGTATTTTGTCACCTGAAGCTGTCGCGCGCTGTCGGTCGCTTCTGTCGCTTACGTAGGACATAACACGGCAAGCGGGGATAAATAAAATTTCCTACTTACACGGCAACCTGCTGCAGCTAAAATTCATGTGGTGTTCTTCGGCATACCTCAGACGTTTTAGAGATGCTTCTTGCGTTTATGTATACTGGTAATACGAAAGTGCAAAATTGTAAAATGATAACTCATGGTTTCATAATATATGACCATGTTTCTGTGACATTAACAGATATTTTATGAATAAATTGGTCTCTCAGTATTATTGTACTCAGGGGAAGTTACAGTAGAATGAATACCTCGATATACTAAGTTTCAAATGGTTCAAATGGCTCTGAGAACTGTGGGACTTAACATCTGTGGTCATCAGTCCCCTAGTACTTATAAACTACTTAAACCTAACTAACCTAAGACATCACACACATCCATGCCCGAGGCACGATTCGAACCTGCGACCATAGCGGTCACGCGGTTCCAGACTGAAGCGCCTAGAACCGCACGGTCACTCGATATACTAAGTAAAATCTTTCTTGTGGGTGCTTCGAAACCCGACTCGTCAAATAAGTATACACTTTTGTCCTAAGCTTTCCGTAACGTTACTGTGCTCATATTAACGCATGTGCTCTTCAACTATAGATAAATTTTCATTAACGAGAAAGAATACTGTGAGAAAAATGTCCATGTTAAAAATTTAGTTTCGTACCTGTTTCATTGATTCAGCATTTGTAGACGCAGCAGAATATTTCTACCTTTATGAATTTAAAGTGAGAGATGTCTCAATTCACGGTATTTCCACAATTATTTGGTTAAGGCTGCGAATGTAAGAGGACGCTGGAGTTCACATTCCGAACATTTGTCAGTAGGTGGACCCCACACCATGAGCTTTTCACTCATTGAATTTTGATTGATAAGGAGTGGTGCGAAGGGACGCGAACTTTCCCTCGACGATCCATCCGTAATTCAGCTTATGTAAAGTTCATGACTGTGGCGTCCTGTACGAATAAGTGTCTGTCGTTCTGGAGCCGTAGAGGCTCCGTGGTAAGCATTCCGCCTGTGAATGCGATGTCGACGTTCTGGGTTCACATTAACCAGCTTTTTCATTACACACTACCGTGCCTTAATAAATTATATCTATATTGTGTTGATATTAATAAATGTGTGTTATATGAGCCCTGAAGACTCTATCAAGGACACTTTTCATGTAGAAATGTGTTTTCATGGAATATTCACATTATGATTCTTAGTACCTCTGTTGTTTTTTCTCTGTAGCAGTGATGATCTGCTCAGAATATCTGCACAAATCAGATTTTCAATTGGCTGTGGGGAGTGAAGTAAGAACACAACCTCATCCAGCGGCTGAAAAGTATATACAGTTCTCACTGTGCCTATGTGACTCGTCATATGACAGGTTTGAGTGGAGAGTTCAGTTTTTAGATATTATACTCCCTCGAAAAGTGGTTGATGGACACATAACTTTTGTATTTATGAATATCAACTACACGGATAGCAAATTTTTTTATGCGCAAGGGTGCTGGGAGATGGGCTCGACCCCAGGACCTCGTTTTACGCATCAGCGTGTTTACAGCTACGACACCATCTCCAAATATAATCTGAGCATATTATGTATTTCGAACAGCACTGATAATTTTTGAATGGATTTTCTCGAGGTTGGCCATAAATGCCACTTTATGCTTCTGTCTATTTTTGGGCTGGGTCGTGAACTTGATTTGTGTTTAAAAATGGATCGAATGAGTGAGGAAACTTACTATCTTTCTCCTATAAGAAGAAAAGCATGACCAATTTTCCATCTTCTGCAACAACATAATATTTATGAAGAAGTGACAGACACCATCCGGAAACCACACACCCTTTATCAGACAGGAGCCCACAGTTTTGATTTCTTGGTACTGAGTCTCACAGTAGAATAATACTGTCCAACTGCATTTGTGTTCATGGCAGAATTAGCGTCGCCTTCTACACTCCTGGAAATTGAAATAAGAACACCGTGAATTCATTGTCCCAGGAAGGTGAAACTTTATTGACACATTCCTGGGGTCAGATACGTCACATGATCACACTGACAGAACCACAGGCACATCGACACAGGAAACAGAGCATGCACAATGTCGGCACTAGTACAGTGTATATCCAGCTTTCGCAGCAATGCAGGCTGCTATTCTCCCATGGAGACGATCGTAGAGATGCTGGATGTAGTCCTGTGGAACGGCTTGCCATGCCATTTCCACCTAGCGCCTCAGTTGGACCAGCGTTCGTGCTGGACGTGCAGACCACGTGAGACGATGCTTCATCCAGTCCCAAACATGCTCAATGGGGGACAGATCCGGAGATCTTGCTGGCCAGGGTAGTTGACTTACACCTTCTAGAGCACGTTGGGTGGCACGGGATACATGCGGACGTGCATTGTCCTGTTGGAACAGCAAGTTCCCTTGCCGGTCTAGGAATGGTAGAACGATGGGTTCGATGACGGTTTGGATGTAGCGTGCACTATTCAGTGTCCCCTCGACGATCACCAGAGGTGTACGGCCAGTGTAGGAGATCGCTCCCCACACCATGATGCCCGGTGTTGGCCCTGTGTGCCTCGGTCGTATGCAGTCCTGATTGTGGCGCTCACCTGCACGGCGCCAAACACGCATACGACCATCATTGGCACCAAGGCAGAAGCGACTCTCATCGCTGAAGACGACACGTCTCCATTCGTCCCTCCATTCACGCCTGTCGCGACACCACTGGAGGCGGGCTGCACGATGTTGGGGCGTGAGCGGAAGACGGCCTAACGGTGTGCGGGACCGTAGCCCAGCTTCATGGAGACGGTTGCGAATGTTCCTCGCCGATACCCCAGGAGCAACAGTGTCCCTAATTTGCTGGGAAGTGGCGGTGCGGTCCCCTACGGCACTGCGTAGGATCCTACGGTCTTGGCGTTAACATCGATGTACTGTGGAGACCTCACGCCCCACGTGTTGAGCAATTCGGCGGTACGTCCACCCGGCCTCCCGCATGCCCACTATACGCCCTCGCTCAAAGTCCGTCAACTGCACATACGGTTCACGTCCACGCTGTCGCGGCATGCTACCAGTGTTAAAGACTGCGATGGAGCTCCGTATGCCACGGCAAACTGGCTGACACTGACGGCGGCGGTGCACAAATGCTGCGCAGCTAGCGCCATTCGACGGCCAACACCGCGGTTCCTGGTGTGTCCGCTGTGCCGTGCGTGTGATCATTGCTTGTACAGCCCTCTCGCAGTGTCCGGAGCAAGTATAGTGGGTCTGACACACCGGTGTCAATGTGTTCTTTTTTCCATTTCCAGGAGTATATATTCAAAGAGACTATCGTACAAATCATTTAGCCCTCCCATATTTCTTCCTTTTTAAGGTTTCGCACCTCAGTCTGTTGTCCATCTGCCCCCCTCCCCCCACCCCTGCCTGCCTGCCTGTCTGTCTGCCTGTACGATCTGTACGATACATAAGAGCCGCGCGGGGTAGCCGCGCGATCTCTGGCGCCTCGTCACGGTTCGCACGGCTCCCTCTGTCGGGGGTTCGAGTCCTCCCTTGGGCATGGGTGTGTGTGTTGTCCTTAGCCTTAGTTAGTTTTAAGTGATATCAAGTAGCGTCTAAGCCTAGGGACCGATGACCTCAGTAGTTTGGTCACGTAGAATCTTACCACAAATTTCCAAACTTTTACTGGTATAAGACCACTTTTCTTCAGAAACAGGTGAAGTTAACATTTTGAAATTTTTTTGACATATTGAGATCTACTGTCCCTTGGCGGTCTGCGAGATTTAATCTTCAAAGTCAATGCATTCAAAATATAGGGCCATTTATGTCACATATTTCGATAGTCGCAAACTCTATCAAAACCTATCTCTTACTGCCCAGTGGCCTAGAAGCATGAAATTTGATGAGAAGTAAGGTTTCACAGTATAAGTAGAGAAAAAAAGTCCGAAAACCAATTTGTAATTATATCACATAAAAACATTTTTTGCCATTTATTGTCAGTCTCTCTATCTTTTCGTCTGTTAAAACTGCTTTCCTTAGGAACCTATAGAAGTATCAAATTAAAATTTATGTCAGAGACTAAGGTCTATGGCCCCTTGGTGAGGTAAATAATTTAAACATTAAGTCTATGCAGTCCAGAGATACGGCCAAATATGCCGCATATACTGATAACCCCAAACTCACCTTTCAAAGCCTGTAGACTTCCTTTCTCACAATACGTCGGTCCTAATACTGAATTCACAGCCGATCTCCGTCGCTCAGCGGCGATTAACGGTAGGCGTTTGCTACAGACCATCAGAGCCTTCCAGATCACCGGCTACGAGCACTCGACATTCTCCAGCGCGCACAATATGTGAACATCTATCATGCCGCTCGTACACCACATGTGGCTCAGGTATCCAGGTCCGACGTCTGCTGATGGCATTGGGCTCATTCGTCAGCTCAGGGATGTTATTCAAAGTGCAGTATGACTCCCTTGCACTTCCACGGGACCATGGTGGGGTGGGACTGATACATGTGCCGGCCAGAGTCACGGCACTGTACATCAGCTCCCATCTCAAACTCTGGCATCGTTGCCCACAGAGCCTCAATGGACACATATTCCAAGACTTTGCGCTGTACTCTTTGTCCTCCCCAATTTTGGTATCGATCATCTCATCCCCATTTTATCATATCCGGCGATATTTCCTGTACTTCGATTATGTCTACCGGTCTTTAACCACTTACAAGTTTGTTTCAGACAAAAACAGTTTACCAAATGTCACAACAGTGCCGCCCGCCTAACCCCATCGAAATTAATTACCCCCAATATGTGTGGCGACACATATGGAAAGCAGTCCAGTCCCGCGGTCCAATCAGAGTGGTATATCACAGTGAATGGCAAACAAGCTAATCGACATCAATTGCATACCATCCATCTAGCCGACTCGCTCTCCTGCACCCGATGTGGAGTGGACGACACTGTGGTCCATCGTCCAATCACTGGACACTTGCGCGGCGTATTTTGGCGTTTCTTACCCGCCAACGCCCGCTCAGATCGATATCCACACACTTTTATCCCCGGAGGGGACCTTTTACCCACCCAACCAAAACTCACTCTGTCTGGATCTGGATCTGGGCATAAATCAGTGCTAGGATATTGGAGTTACCTCGAAAGACGACACAGCGTCCCAACACGCAACCCACACTATCAGCAATTTCAGAAGGAGCACCTTTAATAAATCGCCTCCCAGCTGGAACGTCCAAGTCAGGAGAAGCTGAAAACTGATCTGAACATATCCGAGCCGAACAGAACCGATAACGGAATCTACGCCCACTAGACGAGAAGATACGCTTGGACGTGCTGGCCGAAGCAGGACCCGCTCCTCAAGGCGCTCACATACAAAACAAAATAAATAAATAAAACGAAAAACCTAATTATGTTTAATTTTCGTAGCTCCCCTGTAGTTTTTTTGTCCTTTCTCACCCCCTCATAGCTCTAGGTTAGTCGTACTGGGAGTAGGATTAGATAGGGGCCAAAGGCTGAAGTGGTGGTTTTTGTTGTTTTTTTTCTACTTAGGGTAAAAGTGGTTGTGGCAATTTCCTTCCATAGTTCTGAATTCCTTTTGTACTCTCCAAGGGCATTAAAAACATGGTGGTCTAGCAGCAAAGGGGATGCGTGGAGTTCGACAGGTCGCTAGAACGATTCCTTGTCGACCCACGGAATTTTTTTGTCTCCGTTTTAACCTAGCCTCCACCTCTCAACGATGTAAAGAGTTGCCAGAAGCAACATGTGGTTCGTATACTATACATTCCCTTTCCCCAGCTAGCTAACTATAGTATCGTAGGAACACCCAAGTCGCCGAAGTGGCGTCCAACAGAGAGACTGCCAACAAGCCACTGAGCCACACGAAATTATTATACACTATTACCAACATATATAACTGTGTACGAAACCGCCAGAGGACAAATCTTACTCACACTTGTCCGGCTTTTCTCCTTATTTTGAAACAGTACGACTACTACTACTAAGAACGGACTCAAATATTCGAATCTCAGGCTCGAATTTTTGCTTAATACAAGTTACTTATTATCTTCGGTCTCGCTGTACACAGTATGAAATTAAGGCCTGCTCCTTGGAAATTATGTCCGAGTGCAGTGTAAGGCAATCGATGTGTTTCTGTTACATCTCTGGGTGCAAATAGTCTGACGGTTGGCTTTGTCTCATGTTCTACAATCACCAACGACAATAATTTTTGCTCGCACCAAACGACCTCCTTCTCTTCTGTCAGTGCCAAGCGAAGAACCCTGGCACAGCCGTTACTCGGAATTGTTGTCAGACTCTACTGCCGACTGATTTTATATACGACCAAAATCTCTTAGGGTTTTTACTCAGGTCGGTTGACAACGTCTTACTTCCAAAATCATTGAACGCTTCTCTTATTGTTCTCTTTACTCTCATTTTCGCTTCATTTAGCTTTTGCTTGGCAGCTAGGTTTTTACTTCTCTTGAATCTGAGATGAAGTGCTCTTTGTTTACGTAGCGCTTTTCTAACATCCCTTAAAATCTTACTCGGAACATACTTGTCTAGGGCATATTGAACGATGCCTTTGAATTTTTTTCCATTTATTTTACACATTTTCGTCCTTATCACCGAACATTAGATGCTGACAGCTGAGATATTCTGAAATTCGTATCCTGCCACCCTTGCTGAGCAAATATATCTTCCTGCCTTTCTTAACATTCCTTGTAGGATCCGTCGTCATAGATGCTGTCACAGCCTTATGATCACTGATATCTTCCTGATTCGATAAGTTAAGGTCTGTTGGTTGCCAGAGGTCTAAGACGTTACCCTCACCAGTTGGTTCTCTATCTGCTCAAGGCAGTTTTCCGACAGGACATCCAGAACAATGCCACACGATTGCCTGTCTCTGGCACCAGTTTTGATAGCATAACACTCTCAATCTATACCTGGCAAGTTGAAGTCACCCCCTATTACAACGGCATGATCAGGTAAATAACTGATGATATCCTGCAGGCTCTGTCTAAAGCGCTCTACAACTACAGATGCTGACCCAGGTGGTCTATAAAAGCATCCGATCAGCATTTTTGACTGTTCTTTGATACTCAATTCCACCCAGATTAATTCACACTAGGAATCCGTGATACCCTCACTAGATTTTATCGAATTTTTACTGCAATAAACACGCCGCCACCATTGGCGACAAACCTATCCTTACGATAAGCATTCCATTCTGAACTTAAGGTTCCGTTGTCATTGACGTCTGGCTTCAATCAGTTTTCTGTTCCCAATACTTTCTGTGCATTATAACCTTCAATAAGCGATACTAATTCTGGGCCCTTTCCTTGGATGCTCCTGCAGTTTACTAAAATCATATTAATCGTTTATATCTCTGATCTGCCAGGACCCAGATTCTCTAAGGTCGCTGCGGATAGTTTAACAGGCAAATCGTGTTCGCTTCCAAGGGAGGGGTCCTCTAACCTAAACAAGCCCTATGTGCACGCCACACGTACTCCTCTACCCTAGTAGCCGCTTCCTGCGTGTAGTGCACGCCTGACCTATTAAGAGGAACCCTACAATTCTGCACCCGATACCGGAGGTCGAGAAATTCGCATCTGATACCGTCGCAGAGCCGTCTGAGCCTCTGGTTTAGACCTTCCACTCCGCTCCCAGCCAGAGGACCGCGATCAACCCTCGGTACGATGCTACAAATAGACACCTTAACCTGCGTTGCTAATTGCCTTCACCAAATCAGCCAGCCGCCGAAAGGAGCCGAGGATAGCCTCAGAACCCAAGCGGCAGGCGTCATTCGGGACGACATATGCAACTACATGCAGCCGGTTGCACACAGTGCGCTCGATAGCTGCTGGCAGGACCTGCACGGATGAGGCCACCCGCCTTGCCCGCTATCTCCCTGAGGGGCTCCATCACCTGCCTAACATTGGGGCTCCCAATGACTAGCATACCCACCCTCTGTACTTGTCCGGACTGGGAAGGAAAATCGACTACTGGCCCAACATGAAAGGCATCCCATGCTGGCTCAGAGGTATCATCAACACTGGGAAACACCTTGTACCTGTTGCTAAGACGTAGGGAGCCAGCCGCACGGCCTGCTCCCTCTTCCGCCTTCCGCCCAGTGACACGTGAACCCACCACTGTCTGCCACCCACTCTGGAGTGAGGACGGACCGGTCAGATGTTGCCTATCGGAAGCCGCAGCTACGCCCGGACCACCAGGGGATTCCAGTGGCACCAAAGGAGTCGCAAATCTCGTCACTGGCGCCCCGACGTAGATACAATGGTTTTGAGAAATTCGTTTAGTGCATCACAATTCTGTTTCCCATATTTTTTTCCTTACTATCCAGATTGTTTCAGGTCTTTGAAACAAGACTGTGAATTCCAATAATAATTTAATCACACCGTAACTTCGAACATTGGGTAGAAGTGCAGCTTCCAGCTGTTTACAGACAGCAGCCAACTTTCCTTGTGTCCTCTCACACCAAGCACAGTCTCTAGCCATATCATATATATATATATATATATATATATATATATATATATATATATGAGCCACCGAGGACACAGATGAATAGCGCGACTGCAGGGACTTATCCCTTACACGCTTCCCGTGATACTCACGTTCCCAACTGTCCACAATTCTACCTATGTAATGTACCTTATAGACATTTGCCCATTCACTCATTACTCGCGCAAGCTTTGGCAGTAGCGCTATTTATCTGTGTCCTCGGTGGCTCAGATGGATAGAGCGTCTGCCATGTAAGCAGGAGATCCCGAGTTTGAGTCCCGGTCGGGGCACACATTTTCAGCTGTCCACATCAAGGTATATCAACAGCACCTCTCGGCAGCTGAGGGTTTCAGTCAGTCATTATTTAAATAGATATATGGTCGCAAATGGCACTACTGAGTTTGGAAATATACCAAGGGGAACAAAGTAACACTAAAAGTTGGTGTGCGGATTTCTCACTGAACTCTGAGACCGCAAGGTATTAAACAGAAATACATTTCTCTACGCGGAAAATTTATAGTAGGAAGCTGCTCTACACAACAAAATTCACAAGACTTACGCAAGAAAAAACTACGATTAATTTTCTAACCAATAGTCTACACAGTAAAATACACACGTACAGTTTACGTGAACAAAAAACAATCAAAAGCTAAATTAATTTACAGCTTATCACACAAGTGCTGCTGCTACTCTGCTGCGCGTCCTCTCGGCTCGGCGGCTGCCGCTAGTGTTATAATTAACGACCGGATTATATGCATCATAAAAACCTTCAAACACGCGTGAAAAATGCTTATAAAATGCATGGGAAGTGTCGAAATATGCAAGATCAAATAATAAAGAAACATGGTAGTTACTATGTACATTATATCCCCAAGTCGAACCTGTAATTACAAGGAAAAAGAGCCAGCCGCGCAAAAATCGGTACATTTAGAATGCTGATATTTTCTGAATACTTTCTGGTAGAGGTTAGGAAGGGGTCCTTTCTGGGATTATTCTCTAAAAATTTGCAAAATAAGGATGCATACCGTGTTTCAAGAACTGTTCTCTTTGCTAATGTTGTCGGTAACAAGCTGACGCGATGCGAGTGAGTCGCAGCAAAGTCGATATATATAGGACCAACTTCGAGATATATCGCGCGCAGAGGGGCACGCTCAAAAATTCCATAATATTTTATTTAGAAAACAACACACAGTCATGAATCTTTTGAACAGTGTTAACTTGTAAGTAATACTATTTGACCAAACCATCATATACAAATCATTTTACATTTTTCTACAATTGTAAACATAAACGGCCAATTCTATTCTATCACTTGAGCCTAGTCCCGCAGTGTTAGCCATAGTCAATCGGATTTGGCACGTTAATGGTTAAGGGGTGGCTGGATGCCCTTCCCGCCGCCACCCCATACCCCCGGGGACGGAATTAGTGTACCCCAAATATTTGCGTCGAGTGTAATCGATGGAATAGTGCGAATGTGTTCAGATGTCTGCGAGGCGTGTAACTGAGGCGGAACATGTGGACCAGCCCCGTATTCACCTAACGGGACGTGGAAAACCGCCTAAAAACCACATCCAGGCTGGCCGGGATATCGGCCCTCGTCGTTAATCCGCCGGGCGTGTTCGATCAAGGACCGGCGCGCCTACCCGAGTCCAGGAAGCAGCGCGTTAGCGCTCTTGGCTGCCGTGCCGACTTGTAAACATAAACGACCAAGTACTGTTCCAAAATGTTCGCTAGTAAGATTGCGTCTTCGATCACTCAAAACATTTTTATAAGCGGAAAAGGACCGCTCTACATCAACGGAGATAACTGGGCAGTATTTGAATTTGGGTACTATATTGGCACTTATTGTTTCTGGTAAAAGTTCACCCGTCCCAGTAATAAAACTATCAATTTGGCAGAAGGGTTCAAAGCCTGGGTTATTGTTTAAAATATTTTCAAACTTTTCTTTAAGTTTTCTCGGAAATATTTCCGGTAATGAGGAGTTCACTAGACTAATTTTATTCATTAACTGAATAGATTCATTCAACGCCAAACCTTGAGTTTCAAGTTTTTTACTACTTGCGGGTATATGGAAAAAATCAGTGCAAATCACAGCAATATCTTTTTTAATACCGGAAAATACTCGCAAAATGCCAATGTCTCTGCACTATCGAAGTAGTTTGCTACCCCTCAATGGACTCGAAATGTTCATTGTAAAACAACACAGCTTTGACCCACGTACCCAACGAGTTACCACTGGTTTGGGAGATAAAGGCACATCTGGTAGCTTTTCTTTGTAGGTCTTGATGCGAGCGTGTGCCTTTAGAAACACTTTCTTTGTTTATTTACATTCACAAACGTGGAATGTACTTCTTCAACAAGGCGATGTACTGCACGAGCAAAGCACGTCACACGAATCAAATTGGGATGAAATACTCGGAGGGCTTTTCCTGCTTTGATCATATAGGGAGCAGCATCTGAAATAAACACAAACACCTTTCATCTGAAGAAGATTCTGGAAATCTTTTTCTAATACCCTTATTCACAAATCTGGCGATCGCGGAATGATTTACTTTTTCAAGCTCTTTGCACGCCACTAAACAGGAAGAAGACGGCTCTTCTTTTAAAGCGCCAACAATTAAATTTGCAATGTAACAGACACAAGTGTCTGTAGTTTCCTCAATTGAAATCCAGGTAATGCTGTCCTTGAGTTCATTACGTATTTCTTCCAGAACATTTACGTAAGTTGTCGGTATGTATTTTTTACGCAATGTTGATCCATCTGGTACATTTTGATTTAAGCAATATTTTCGAAGGAAGCCTTTGAGGATGTTGTTGTTGTTGTCTTCAGTCCTGAGACTGGTTTGATGCAGCTCTCCATGCTACTCTATCCTGTGCAAGCTGCTTCATCTCCCAGTACCTACTGCAACCTACATCCTTCTGAATCTGCTTAGTGTACTCATCTCTCGGTCTCCCTCTACGATTTTTACCCTCCACGCTGCCCTCCAACGCTAAATTTGTGATCCCTTGATGCCTCAAAACATGTCCTACCAACCTATCCCTTCTTCTAGTCAAGTTGTGCCACAAACTTCTCTTCTCCCCAATCCTATTCAATACCTCCTCCTTAGTTACGTGATCTATCCACCTTATCTTCAGTATTCTTCTGTAGCACCACATTTCGAAAGCTTCTATTCTCTTCTTGTCCAAACTAGTTATCGTCCATGTTTCACTTCCATACATGGCTACACTCCAAACAAATACTTTCAGAAACGACTTCCTGATACATAAATCTATATTCGATGTTAACAAATTTCTCTTCTTCAGAAACGCTTTCCTTGCCATTGCCAGTCTACATTTTATATCCTCTCTACTTCGACCATCATCAGTTATTTTACTTCCTAAATAGCAAAACTCCTTTACTACTTTAAGTGTCTCATTTCCTAATCTAATTCCCTCAGCATCACCCGATTTAATTTGACTACATTCCATTATCCTCGTTTTGCTTTTGTTAATGTTCATCTTATATCCTCCTTTCAAGACACTGTCCATTCCGTTCAACTGCTCTTCCAAGTCCTTTGCCGTCTCTGACAGAATTACAATGTCATCGGCGAACCTCAAGGTTTTTACTTCGTCTCCATGAATTTTAATACCTACTCCAAATTTTTCTTTTGTTTCCTTTACTGCTTGCTCAATATACAGATTGAATAACATCGGGGAGATGCTACAACCCTGTCTCACTCCTTTCCCAACCACTGCTTCCCTTTCATGCCCCTCGACTTTTATGACGGCCATCTGGTTTCTGTACAAATTGTAAATAGCCTTTCGCTCCCTGTATTTTACCCCTGCCACCTTTAGAATTTGAAAAAGAGTATTCCAGTCAACATTGTCAAAAGCTTTCTCTAAGTCTACAAATGCTAGAAACGTAGGTTTTCCTTTTCTTAATCTTTCTTCTAAGATAAGTCGTAAGGTCAGTATTGCCTCACGTGTTCCAACATTTCGACGGAATCCAAACTGATCCTCCCCGAGGCCCGCATCTACCAGTTTTTCCATTCGTCTGTAAAGAATTCGCGTTAGTATTTTGCAGCTGTGACTTATTAAACTGATAGTTCGGTAATTTTCACATCTGTCAGCACCTGCTTTCTTTGGGATTGGAATTATTATATTCTTCTTGAAGTCTGAGGGTATTTCGCCTGTCTCATACATCTTGCTCACCAGCTGGAAGAGTTTTGTCATGACTGGCTCTCCCAAGGCCGTCAGTAGTTCTAATGGAATGTTGTCTACTCCGGGGGCCTTGTTTCAACTCAGGTCTTTCAGTGCTCTGTCAAACTCTTCACGCAGTATCGTATCTCCCATTTCGTCTTCATCTACATCCTCTTCCATTTCCATAATATTGTCCTCAAGTACATCACCCTTGTATAAACCTTCTATATACTCCTTCCACCTTTCTGCCTTCCCTTCTTTGCTTAGAACTGGGTTGCCATCTGAGCTCTTGATATTCATACACGTGGTTCTCTTCTCTCCAAAGGTCTCTTTAATTTTCCTGTAGGCAGTATCTATCTTACCCCTAGTGAGATAAGCCTCTACATCCTTACATTTGTCCTCTAGCCATCCCTGTTTAGCCATTTTGCACTTCCTTTCGATCTCATTTTTGAGACGTTTGATTTGCTTTTTGCCTGCTTCATTTACTGCGTTTTTATATTTTCTCCTTTCATCAATTAAATTCAATATTTCTTCTGTTACCCAAGGATTTCTAGCAGCCCTCGTCTTTGTACCTACTTTATCCTCTGCTGCCTTCACTACTACATCCCTCAGAGCTACCCATTCTTCTTCTACTGTATTTCTTTCCCCTATTCCTGTCAATTGTCCCCTTATGCTTTCCCTGAAACTCTGTACAACCTCTGGTTCTTTCAGTTTATCCAGGTCCCATCTCCTTAATTTCCCACATTTTTGCAGTTTCTTCAGCTTTAATCTACAGGTCATAACCAATAGATTGTGGTCAGAGTCCACATCTGCCCCTGGAAATGTCTTACAACTTAAAACCTGGTTCCTAAATCTCTGTCTTACCATTATATAATCTATTTGATACCTTTTAGTATCTCCAGGGTTCTTCCACGTATACAACCTTCTTTCATGATTCTTAAACCAAGTGTTAGCTATGATTAAGTTGTGCTCTGTGCAAAATTCTACTAGGCGGCTTCCTCTTTCATTTCTTAGCCCCAATCCATATTCACCTACTATGTTTCCTTCTCTCCCTTTAACTACACTCGAATTCCAGTCACCCATTACTATTAAATTTTCGTCTCCCTTCACTATCTGAACAATTTCTTTTATTTCATCGTACATTTCTTCAATTTCTTCATCATCTGCAGAGCTAGTTGGCATATAAACTTGTATTACTGTAGTAGGTGTGGGCTTCCTATCTATCTTGACCACAATAATGCGTTCACTATGCTGTTTGTAGTAGCTTACCCGCATTCCTATTTTCCTATTCATTATTAAACCTACTCCTGCATTACCCCTATTTGATTTTGTGTTTATAACCCTGTAGTCACCTGACTAGAAGTCTTGTTCCTCCTGCCACCGAACTTCACTAATCCCCACTACATCTAACTTTAACCTCTCCATTTCCCTTTTTAAATTTTCTAACCTACCTGCCCGATTAAGGGATCTGACATTCCACGCTCCGATCCGTAGAACGCCAGTTTTCTTTCTCCTGATAACGACATCCTCCTGAGTAGTCCCCGCCCGGAGAACCGAATGGGGGACTATTTTACCTCCGGAATATTTTACCCAAGAGGATGCCATCATCATTTAATCATACAGTAAAGCTGCATGTCCTCGGGAAAAATTACGGCTGTAGTTTCCCCTTGCTTTCAGCCGTTCGCAGTACCAGCACAGCAAGGCCATTTTGGTTAATGTTGCAACGCCAGATCAGTCAATCATCCAGACTGTTGCCCCTGCAACTACTGAAAAGGCTGCTGCCCCTCTTTAGGAACCACATGTTTGTCTGGCCTCTCAACAGATACCCCTCCGTTGTGGTTGCACCTACGGTACGGCCATCTGTATCGCTGAGGCACGCAAGCCTCCCCACCAACGGCAAGGTCCATGGTTCAAAGGGGGGGGGGGGGGGGGATAGCGTTTAGAAGTGGAATATTACTTGCAATGAATGCTTCACATAGATCCATGTTAAAACGACGTTTTCGGTTACGTTTGAAAAAATCCCTGCTACTGCAACTTGCTGTTGTCAGTAATTGTTTTCGTGGTCCTTTCTTCTGCGTTCCTGTGGTATGAAGACTTGTCCTGACATGCTGGTCTATTTGAAATCTTTTTTTGTTGTTGTTGTTGCACGAGACGTTTTTATCGCAATCTCGACAATATAAAACAATTCCGTCATATGTAAATGTTCCAGGATGGTCAGCTATCCACGAAACGTTTTTTCGGGTGGCATGGCGCACAACACGTTACACACTACACGTCGTAAACACATTCAACCGTGTACAAGTAAATAGCAAGCTAAACTGAAACAATGGACGTGCGACAAAAAATTGCGTAGTTTAATGTAATTGTTGCCGGCGCGTACGGATTAACAGGGGCGCGTGCGCAAAGTGCATTGACTGCCTACTTCTTCCTGTTCCTCTTCTGTAATGACTTCACTAGGCAGTGGCTCCTTGATTAGTGATTGCACGCAGGTTTAGGTCGCGGTCAATCTTTGAGACATCGAAACTAGATCGAAATAGAGACCGCCCGTCTAAATTTTTAAAATATTGTAAACATAGAGCGGAAATATGCATCGTCACTAGTTTTTAGTTAAGATATGCAATAACCGGTGAAAAGGGGCCAAATTTGGAAATGCATATGCAACATGCATTCCATACCACAATCTGTAAAAACGGAACCCTTATTGGATCGCTTTCTCAACCAATTCGTTTTTCCTACCCAGTAAGTCACTCAGGTAAAAAGAAGCAAAGGAATTTCGTACGTTTTTAATACGCAAAACGAAATCTGCACTCCCATATATCCAAGCCACATAAATTCATTGTTATGATGTCTATAACTGAAACAGCAACCGGTCACAAGTATGATTTAACAAGGTTTATTTGGATCAAACGATGACTGGTTTCAGCAGTTTTACCATCCATGTTCAGATGGTTGTTAAAATTTCGTTGTTCCCTTGCTGGGGTTTCGTTTTGTATCCGTTATTAGTTTGCTGCAATGCTGTATGCTTCTTTGTGATGAAATCGCCCTTTGTTTTCGTTATGAATTTTGAAATAAACTGCCGGCCGGGGTGACCGAGCGGTTCTAGGCGCTACAATCTGGAACCGCCACCGCCACGGTCATAGGTCGAATCCTGCCTCGGGCATGGATGTGTGTGATATCCTTAGGTTAGCTAGGTTTAAGTAGTTCTAAGTTCTAGGGGACTGATGACCTCAGAAGTTAAGTCCCATAGTGCTCAGAGCCATTTGCACCATTTTGAAATTAACTCATTTGTGGACGTGCACTATGCGAGTGCTGTACAATTCACTGAAAAACACCCCACCATTCTCTGTTCAGTACAAGCACACGACATTTACAAAGTGTGGCCCAGCTTCACACGAGTAACATAAAAAATGTTTTCAAAGTTCTTGAAACCTGTCATGATTTGATCCAAACAAACCTTGTTAAACCATACTTATGACTGTTTGCTGTTTCAATTATAAACCTTATAGTATTGCAGCCACGGTTCTCAGTATGTCAATTTTTCGACAAAATACCGTAATTCAGTATTATTGTATATTCCTAAAACTGACATCGTACGGGACACGTTTCTCATCGCGATGTACCTCATCATGATTTGCGACCACAACGCACTCCAGTAGCAATTGTCAGCTGCACCTAGCGCGCGGTGCGAAATAAAAAGCGGACGTTGTAATAAGAGTGTGATTCACATCAACACTTCCGAGACCCAGGCAATCATCATAGGTTTTAACACCATTCCTTCCAGCTCCACGATTTATGGTCGTCCTATCCACGTCACTCCTATCCTGAAATACCTTGGTCTCACCCTCAGTCGACACCACACCTAGACTCTCCATTCCTTACTATCCAACACATAACCCTAATATATACCCCAACTACTATCTCCAACCCTAACTAACTTCTCTCCTCCGACTCCTCTGGGCTCCCTCACCCCTTCTCTTTCCTTCCCCTGGGCGGTTTTCCTCCCTCCTTCACCCCCCCTCCCTTTTGAGTGCACCCCTTCTGTGCCTCTGAACTCCCTCCTGACTTGCCTTCCCTTTCCATCTCCCATCCTGCCCATCTCCTGCCCCTTGGTGCCCCCCCCCCTCGATCCCTTCCTTTTCTTCCTCTCCCCTCCTCTCAGGCCTCCTCCCCCTCAGCAGGTTCCTTCCGGCTCGTTTGATTCTTCATCGTGTGTGGTCCATGTTTACAGTGGTTTTAAAGTGCCTTCATTCTGAAGTGTTTTAATACTGTGTCCAACTTTGATCTTGTGCTTGTGTCTTCAGTGTATTACATGTACTCCATGAAATGCCAACTGTGTTTCTTAACTTTTTTTAACCATCCCACAAGGAATGTCTCCGTGTCATGTACAGGGTGTTTCAAAAATGACCGGTATATTTGAAACGGCAATAAAAACTAAACGAGCAGCGATAGAAATACACCGTTTGTTGCAATATGCTTGGAACAACAGTACATTTTCAGGCAGACATCCTTTCGAAATTACAGTAGTTACAATTGTCAACAACAGATGGCGCTGCGTTCTGGGAAACTCTAATAGTACGATATTTTCCATATATCCACCATGCGTAGCAATAATATGGCGTAGTCTCTGAATGAAATTACCCGAAACCTTTGACAACGTGTCTGGCGGGATGGCTTCACATGCAGATGAGGTGTACTGCTTCAGCTGTTCAATTGTTTCTGGATTCTGGCGGTACACCTGGTCTTTCAAGTGTCCCCACAGAAAGAAGTCACAGGGGTTCATGTCTGGCGAATAGGGAGGCCAATCCACGCCGCCTCCTGTATGTTTCGGATAGCCCAAAGCAATCACACAATCATCGAAATATTCATTCAGGAAATTAAAGACGTCGGCTGTGCGATGTGGCCGGGCATCATCTTGCATAAACCACGAGGTGTTCGCAGTGTCGTCTAAGGCAGTTTGTACCGCCACAAATTCACGAAGAATGTCCAGATAGCGTGATGCAGTAATCGTTTCGGATCTGAAAAATGGGCCAATGATTCCTTTGGAAGAAATGGCGGCCCAGACCAGTACTTTTTGAGGATGCAGGGACGATGGGACTGCGACATGGGGCTTTTTCGGTTCCCCATATGCGCCAGTTCTGTTTATTGACGAAGCCGTCCAGGTAAAAATAAGCTTCGTCAGTAAATCAAATGCTGCCCACATGCATATCGCCGTCATCAATCCTGTGCACTATATCGTTAGCAAATGTCTCTCGTGCAGCAATGGTAGCGGCGCTGAGGGGTTGCCACGTTTGAATTTTGTATGGATAGAGGTGTAAACTCTGGCGCATGAGACGATACGTGGACATTGGCGTCATTTGGACCGCAGCTGCAACACGGCGAACAGAAACCCGAGGCTGCTGTTGGATCACCTGCTGCACTAGCTGCGCGTTGCCCTCTGTGGTTGCTGTACGCGGTCGCCCTACCTTTCCAGCATGTTCATCCATCACGTTCCCAGTGTGTTGAAATTTTTCAAACAGATCCTTTATTGTATCGCTTTTCGGTCCTTTAGTTACATTAAACCTCCGTTGAAAACTTCGTCTTGTTGCAACAACACTGTGTTCTAGGAGGTGGAATTCCAACATCAGAAAAATCCTCTGTTCTAAGGAATAAACCATGTTGTCCACAGCACACTTGCACGTTATGAACAGCACACGCTTACAGCAGAAAGACGACGTACAGAATGGTGCACCCACAGACTGCGTTGTCTTCTATATCTTTCACATCACTTGCAGCGCCATCTGTTGTTGAAAATTGTAACTACTGTAATTTCGAAAGTTTGTCTGCCTGAAAATGTACTGTTGCCCCAAGCATATTGCAACACACAGTGTATATTTCAACCCTCATTTTCTCCACCTATTATGTTATTATGTCCCCATTTTTATTGCCTTTTATATGTATAGTTGCCTCCTTTTTAACTGTAATGTCACTCGGCTGCAGAGTGGAAGATTGTACCACTGCCAGCTTTCCTCTGCCCATATCGGATAGGGGACTGAAATTACAATAAACAGAAAAATAAAATAAAAGCGTGTTTTGTTTTACAGTATTTCATTTTTGAGCAAAATCCCAAATGTTGCATTCCACAGGACTTCAGCAGTACAATATCTGGAACAGAAGCCATCCCACTGCAACATGGAAGGCATGCTACTGCATAGTCTGTAAAGATAAGGGAGAATTTTACAAATTGTTTCATTGTAATGGGAGCAGTGCCATAGTAGCAGGAGTCAGCAGATGCTGGTAGGTGGTGATAGGTCTATTTGAATTTTATTCATCTCATAACATATATTTTACAGTTCATCTAATCATATTGTACAAGAGACATAAATTTTTGACTGATGATATACACAGTCGCACAACCTTCACTATTTTTACCAGCAGAGGTTTATGATTTTTTGATTTTTATTTGGTCCTGTTAAATTGTATTCTGAACAAAGATTATACTCTAGTGTAAGACAAGTCAATAAATACAATATTAAATGGGCAAAGGTACACTATAACATTCACGATTTTAAAAAAATATACATACTGTATTACATACATTAGTATAGAAATTACTTAATTTATAATGTAATACATCTTATATAAAATTTATAGTTCTGTAAATGCATTTAAATTATGTACAGTATGAATTATGAGGAATTGTTTCAGTTTCCTCTTGAATACATGAGCATTGTCAATTTTTATATTCAGTGTGAGCTGATTGTAAATTACTATTCCTGCTTGGATAACTCCTTTTTGTACTAATAGAGCGTTACTGAGACTTTTTGAAGACTGCATTTGTCTTGTCATGACTTTAAAGATCCCAGTTAGTTTGGAAAAGCTTTTTATTATTGGTTACAAGCATCACCAACGAGTAGATGTACTGCCTTGTGAGTATAAATATCCTAAGTGTCTTGGATAGGTGACTACAGGATATCTGATTTGAAAAACCAAAGATCAGCCTCACTGCTCATTTTTGGATTTCAAAAACTTTTTCGACTTTTGCAGCATTTTGCTAGAATATTATACCATATGAGATCAGGGAATGAGAATGTGTGAAAGATGGCATCATTATTATTTCACTGCCAACATAGGATGAAATAGTTCTTAGTGCAAAGCAGGGTGAGCTTAGTTTCTTTATCACATAATTGTTTTTCCTTCAATCAGTAGACTAGTGTCATCAGTAAACAGTGACACTTCTGAATCCTGAATGTGTAATGCAAAATCATTAATGCATACAAAAAAGGCCTAGAAGGAGCCCTGCAAAACATCATGACTTAGTCCACATGGTTCTGAATGATGTACTTGGAGTGCATTTCCTTCCAAGTGCTTAATTTCAGATACCTGAGACCAATATTCCAAATATGATTTAATTCATACATTTGGGGAAGAAAGAAACAGGTTTCTAACTGAAGATCTGTGCACACATAAAAGATTTTTCAGACACTACCTCAACAGATGAGATTTCAAACTCTCTTTTACAACCTAGGCTGCATGCAGAGGCTATACTCTAATAATCTACATTTTCTTTTATATTTGTACAAGTTTTTCAATGTTTTGATTCCATTTTACAAAAGCAGATTTCAAGGTCAAAATCAAATATTTTTAAGTGAAGAAAATATTCATTTTGTAACCAGTATTCACAAAAACATAAAACTGAAACATCTTTCCATCCACTATTGAGAAGTAAGTTTATTTCATCAACTCTGTTTTTTAATGACATACCATCTTTAGTGTGTATTTTCAATTTGGCTCTGCATCACATTTTTTTGTGACACAGTCTACTTCCCAAAAAAATGTCATTCATTCCTTTTATAACAGATCACATCTTTCTTTATGAACTATTTGACCAAAGTACTTCAAACTGCTCCTGTACTATGTTTCTTGTGACTCACGTTTACTAAACAACAGATTTATTCAACCGAAAACTGTTTGCCAATGTAATTTAAATGAAAGCTATGGTTGGTATGCATGGATTTGTCTTATTTTGCTTACATTAAGTTCACATACAGAATTTTTTTTACTTCATCTATTTCTTTATTTACATTTTCTATAATTTATTTACACATGACCAAGGAGGTAGGTCGTGCCTGTGTGGCTGATTTACAACAGCTGCATTTGTGTTGCCTAATTTGAGCAGCACACTTTCAACAACTGTGACGATTGTGAACTCTACCTTTATGTCTGGCAACATCATTTGCACCTGCAAACATTCTGACACAGGCTTTTGAGCCAAAGTTTTGACATGGTTTTACCACTCCCCCCACTCCACCCCCCCCCTCCCCTCATCACCCTCAATGCCTGCTTCTGGATTGACAAAGGCCTGAACACTGAAGTTAGTTTGGGTACATGCCACCTCTCTTGTAATCTGATGTCCATGTCCATGATTATCAGCAAAATTAACTTTTCATTTCTTTTTTGCATATTTCACACATGTTGATTGATTTTTAATATATTTTGTTGTTTACTGTCTGAGATGAGAGTCAGATGTTTCTGAGTGACATTGTTTGTAGGATCCCAGATCATGTTTGATATGTGGTCAAATTACTTTTGTCATAGCTATTTCATGCACTTATTTTTATATTTTCAATTTCTGTGCTAGTTTCCACCATGTTTCTCGCATTGTTTACATCACAGGTAGCCAATATTTCTTTTGGGTTGATTTCAAGCTCTGTTGAGTTTTTTGCAGCTAATTCTCCAATAAGGCTACAGTCTTTTTTAAGTTAATTGATTTCACTGCTTTTTGTAGCTGAAATGAGACAAAAGGTCTCACAGTGTTTACATATAGATGTTACTAAAATCACACTGGCCACTGTTTTTCCATTTGATTCTGATGATTTCATTTGTGTTCTTTACTTTAACTTTGCAGCAATAACATTTTCCAGGTTCAGCCATGATACTTTTTTTGCACTGAATACATAAAGACACATTCTTTTTTACATTCTTCACAAAACTCAATTATCACATACCTTTATACATACTATAATATTATACACAACACTATGGTATTAAATAGACTGTTTAAGTGATAATCTCATCATTCATAAAATCCTCAGTTCAGTAATGCATTCCCACATACGGAGGTGTCTGTTGGTAGTGTTTTAAACAACGTGTTGGTTGCATGAAATTTGTGTCTACTGTTGTACACGTGTTTGAAATGGTTTTCTTCAGTTACCTCAGTATTAGTGTGTAAGAAGATGATAACCTCAAATATGTACAATGCATGGCTAGATAATATTTTTAGGTTCTTTAATGACTGGTGATAGGATGTTCTTGGAGCAGCTCACATTTTTCTAACAATTTTTTTGAGTATTAGGATTAGTGTCATTTGGCTTGAATTCCCCCAAAATTAAAACATATCTAGTGCAATTCCAAAAGCGAGGCTGTTTAATTTAGTAGCTAAATAATCTATTCACAGTTGCTGGCTTAATTTTCTGTCCTAGTTATTCCCAAGAATATGATGGACTGAAGATTCTTACACAACTTTACTTTTATGTACAGTGCTTATGTCATCGATTTTTGATTGTTTAATTTTAAATTGAGAAAACAGTGTCTTTGAAGTATTAAGTTTAAGACTATTTTGATGAAACCATGCATCTAGGTTGTTTAGTGTGTTCATTACACCATCCGAAATTTCCCTCATTTCCCCTCCCCCTCCCCTTTTCTTCTTCAGTAAGTACTGAAATATCATCAGCAAACATGACTTGTTGGGCACTGATACTGAGACACAAAACAAGTACGTAAAAGGGAAACAAGATTGCCCTAAGAGTGAGCCTTGAGGGACTGATTGTGAAACTGTATCCCGCTGAGATTCATAATTTATGGTATTAGATGTTATGATTACCCTTTGCTTCCATTGCAGAACATATTGTCTGATAGTGTACCTGTCTAGTTTATTAGGCAGCACAGAGTGATTCACTGAGTCAAATGCCTGTGTTAGGTTGCAGAAGATACCTGTCACTCTACTGCTTTTGTCTAGTGATGAGCTGATTTTTATCAATAAATTTTTGCTGTTTGGAACTCGTATAAGTTTTTGAAAATAACATCATGTTTCATGATAAAATTTGTAATTGGGACTGCAGCTGTTTTTTTTTTTTTTTTTTTCAAATACTTTGGTAGCACTGGGAGGGTCAAGGCAGGAGGTGGGGCCATGACATCCCATGATCCTGTATTGTGTAGTGTTTTAACTCTGCATACAAAGTTGACTTGAGCAAATGACTGACTAATTATTAAAGACAGAGGGTGTGCTATTATATCATACACTAATTTTGTGAGTATTTGATTTCATTCTGCAGCATTCTTTATTTTAACAACAGAATATCATTTGTTACATCATCATTTTAGATTACTAAATACCATAAGGGGTCACTATTCTGACCAAGACCAAAGAAATGTACACTGTTTGATAAATAATCACATCTGCATTAGAGTTTGCTACATTTATGAGAAATCTATTAAAGCACTGAGATATATGAACAGGGTTCAAAATGGTGTTATTGTTTTGTTTAATTTTTGAAATTTCCTGGTCATTAACTGTTGCACCTAGTTCAGGTTTAATAACATATCATAGTGCCATATACTTAGTCTTGTCTCCTAAAATGAACTTATCATTTGACATTCTTTTGTCAGTTTTAACAACACTTTTAAATAAAACTTTGTAACATCCCACATAGTTAATAAAGTCAGGATTTATACTGCCTTTCAGCTCTTTATATAGCTCTTGTTTTCTCGCAGTAGATATTTTTTTAAGCCTGGAGTAAACCAGTTTAGTTTACTGAATAGCATGAATTTCTGTGTTGTGACTATTCTTTTGTAACTAATACCGTGTACATAATACTTTTGTTAATTATCTTTACTTCCTAGAGGCTAACATGAATGGTTAAGTCTGCACAACATGAGGAGAGATGAATGATGAATGTTCTGTCTTGACCTCCTACAGATATCACAGAGACTATGTTGGTGCATTATAATGTAAGCACTTTCACTACGATATCTTGTAAAGCATATGATATCATTGTTGAATGCCTCTGAATACTTGAAGCATTTTGGGAACAAAATAATTTTTTTACTGAATATCTCATTGTTTGGTTGATCCTAATTTTAGTTCTTGCTCCATTTTCAGCCGTATAATGCTGACATCAGCAGTGCCATGATTCTGTATGTTTACCAGGATGTAAACTAGTCCACTTGATTTCTACACTGATCGGTGATGAATGCAAACCTTTTCATGTATTCTAATTTTGTAGAACATCTCTGATGAAAGAGGAGCTTTTAAATGTGTACACAGCTCACCCAAACTTAATTAACAACCAGCAACATAATAAGAAAGCTTCATCTTTATCCAAATTCTGGTGGGAACAGGACTGTTTAAAGGGGCAAACGATAGCACACTAATTCACTTCACTTATATTACTTCCAGCTTTACACAATATGCAAACAGCTTCAATCATTAAATTGCATATGACAGTAGCAACTTAACAGATAGTGTTTTTGTGTGTACAGTTACACTCAACTAAGTTAATGAAAATCTAGGTTTAGTTGAGATCCCAGATATGATGGCCAATTAACTTCACTCAAAATAAATGGAGGAAAGTTTTGAGTTGGACAATAAAAGATGTCAAACAGAAAGCATAAGAAGTAACCAGCAGAGTATCAGATGCGTTGGTGTAGGGGATATAACCTAAATGTAATGCAAGTGTAAAGGAAGATCTCCATCTTTAGCAGCTCTTTCCAAAAGATAACTGTAATATGTCACCAATACAGGGTTATAAATACAAAATCAAATAAGGGTAACGCAACAGTAGGTTTATTAATGAGTAAAAAAGTAGGAACATGGATAAGCTACTATGAACAGCATAGTGAATGCATTATTGTAGCCAAGATAGACATAAAGCCCACACCCACCACAGTAGTACAAATCTATATGCTAACTAGCTCTGCAGATGAGGAGAAGATTGAGGAAATGTAGGATGAGATAAAAGAAATTATTCAGATGTTTAAGGGAGATAAAAATATAATAGTCATGGAGGACTTGAGTTCAATAGCAGGAAAAGAGAGAGAAGGAAAAGTAGAAGGGGAATATGGACTGGGGGAAAGGAATGAAAGAGGAAGCCACCTAACAGAGTTTGTAAAGAGCACAATTTAATCATAGCTAACACTTTATTTAAGAATCATGAGAGAAATTTGTATATATGGAAGAGACCATGAGACAGCAAAAGGTTTCAGATTGATTATGTAATGGTTAGACAGAGATTTAGGAGCCATATTTTAAAATGTAAGACATTTGCAGGGGCACATGTGGATTCTGACCACAATTTATTGGTTATGAGCTGCAGATCAAAACTGAAGAAACTGCATAAAGGCAGGAATTTAAGGAGATGGGATCTGGATAAAGTGAAATAACCAGAGGTTGTAGATGGTTTCAGAGGAACCATTAGGGAATGATTGACAAGAACAGGGGAAAAGACTACATTAGAAAAAGAATGTGTAGCTTTGAGAGATGAAGTAGTGAAGGCAGCAGGGGATGACATAGGTAAAAAGATGAGGTCTAGTAGAAATCCTTGGATAGCACAAGAGATATTTACTTTAATCGAGGAAAGGAAAAAATATAAAAATGCAATAAATGAAGTAGCCAAAAGGAAATACAAACGTCTAAAAAAATCGACCGGAAGTGCAAAATGGCAAAGTAGGAATGTCTACAGGACAAATATAAGGATTTAGAAGCATAAATCACTAGGGGTAAGATAGATACTGCCTACAGGAAAATTAGAGAGACCTTTGGAGAAAAGAGAACCACCTGTCTGAACATCAAGAGCTCAGATGGAAAACCAGTCTTAAGCAACGAAGGGAAAGCAGAAAGGTGGAAGGAGTACATGGAGGGGCTATCCAAGGGAAATGTACTTGAGAGCAGTGTTATGGAAGTGGAAGTGTATGTAGAGGAAGATGAGAAGGGAGATATGATACCGCATGAAGAATTTGATGAAGCACTGAAAGACTTAAATAAAACAAGGCCCCGGGAGTAGACAACATTCTGTTAGAGCTACTGATAGCCGTGGGAGGACCAACCATGACAAAACTCTTCCATCCGGTGAGCAAGATGTATGAGACAGGCAAAATACCCATAAGCTTCAAGAAGAATGTAATAATTCCTAAGCCAAAGAAAGCAGGTGCTGACAGGTGCGAAAATTCCCGAACTATGTTTCATAAGTCATGGCTGCTAAATACTAACATGAATCCAATAGAGGAGAATGAAAAACCTAGTAGAAGCCAACCTTAGAGAAGATCAGTTTGGATTCTGAAGAAATGCAGGAACGCACGAGGCAATACTGACCCTACAACTTCTCATAGCAGATAAGTTAAGGAAAGGCAAACCTACGTTTGTAGTATCCTGCATGAGAAAGCTTTCGACAATGTTGACTGGAATACTCTTTTTCAAATTCTAAAGGTGGCAGGCGTAAAATACAGGGTGCAAAAGGCTATTTACAATTTGTACAGAAACTAGATGGCAGTTATAAGAGGCGAGGGCATGAAAGGGAAGCAGTGGTTGAGAATGGAGTGAGACGGGGCTGTACCCTAACCCTAATGTTATTCAATCTGTATATTGAGCAAGTAGTAAAGGAAACAAAAGAAAATTTGGAGAAGGAATTAAATTCCAGGGGAAGAAATAAAAACTGTGAGGGTGGGTGATGACATTTAATTCTGCCAGAGACAGCAAAGGACTTGGAAGCTTTTCTGAAGAAGAGAGATTCATTACATTAAGTATACATTCAAGCGTCAGGAAGTCCTTCATGAAAGTATTTGTATGGAGTGTAGCCATGTGTGGAAATTAAACACGGATGATAAACAGTGTAGGCAAGAAGAGAATGGAATCTTTTGAAATGTGGTGCTACAAAAAATGCTGAAGATTAGAAAGGCAGATCACATAACTAATGAGGATGTATTGAACAGAACTGGGGAGAAGAAAAAATTTGTGGTATAACTTCACCAAAAGAGGGGATCAGTTGGTAGGGCACATTCTGAGGCATCAAGGGATCACCAGTTTAGTTTTGGAGAGAAGCATGGGGGGTAAAAATGTAGAGGGAGACCAAGAGATGAATACAGTAAGCAGATTCAGTGGAATGTAGGTTGCAGTAGTTAATCGGAGATGAAGATGCTTGCACAGGATAGAGTAATATGGAGAGCTGCATCAAACCAGTCTTTGGAGTGAAGACTGCAACAACAACAACACCAACACCAACACCAACATGGTAATCAGCAGAATCTTAGATACCAAAAGCATTAATGTAACCTGTCACGTCAGAACTATAAAAGATTTATGGTTAATGAAGATGATATCGTGTTTTATGATACAGTGATCTTTGCTGATGAGTTAAAAATGCATACTTGTACAATCATATTTAATGGCCAAACACATAATAGTACAAACAGTAAATCTGCTAAGCAAATTAGGTAAATAATTAACTCTAGTGAAGGCTAAAATTATAATAGCATAAATATCATTAAAAAAAAAAAGAAAAGAAAAGGGGCATTATCCATCCTCTGTCTTTGCTGTTTTAATTATCACATACGCAATACATAATTTTTAGAAGGTACTTTCATAGAACCAATTATGCCATAGTGGCACCTTTTGAATATTGATATGAAGATAGACAGTTATCAGCTACTGTCCCCATTTCATTAAGAATGTCTTAACCAAAAGTTTTGGAAAATCTGATGTAGTTACAAATAGTTGGAAATATCTCTGAATATGAAAATGCGAGCCAGTCAGTTTGAATTCCAGAAGGGTTTCTCTAATGACTGTGCCATGCTCCATTTCACGAAAAATGTATTGAAATATATTATGAATAACGAAGCAGTATACCGGCCATTATGTACCTTCAGGAGGTGAGATCTATAGTACTGCCTGTAGACAAACATGCAAATAAAAGGAATATAGAGCTTAGCTTTGGGGACTAATAGCTATTTCATCGAGAAAGGTTTCTTAGTATTTGGAGAACAACCAGGTGAATCTGAGTTGGGAAAAGAGTTAAGGAGTAGCAGGAAGTGGAGGAGTTCGTCTTCTCCGTTAGTCCACACCACAAAGATATTATTGATAAATCACTACTGAGCCAGTGTTCCCAGCTCCCAGATCCTGAGAAATGCATTCTTATTCTCTAAGAAGTAACCCTTATTTGTTTACATGTATGGTCCTCAAAAGGTTTCATTTTTGTATTGAAATACGTACCTGACAAATTTTCATCTTGCAAGAATAAGGTCAATGCATCACTTTTTTGTTTTATGGAATTATCTTCTGATGCAGTGCTGTTAAATTACTGATTACTTGGCAGAAGCTAGCAGTAACAATATTGCATAAAGTGGTTAACTGTTCATCTTGTGGAAAACTTTTGAAGGTAAATGGAATTCTTACACAAATTCACTCTCTGACATTGGGACAATGATGTCAGTGAAATACCATCATTTGCTGATTTCACAAATTCTAAGAAATTCTGTAAACCATATGAACAACTTGCAGAATTCAGATCATATTGTGTCAAATAATTCAACGTGAGTGTCATGAATCTGTCTAATAGTCCATCTTCGTTGGCCAAGGTAAACTGCATTCTTGTCAGAAGGTACGTCATCATCTTGAGACTCTGCTTCAGGAAGGCGGCATCCAGTAAGGTGTGTAGAAGCGCAATGAACTCTAGCAGGTTTTACATTATTCAAAATCTGCAAACAATTGATCTAGTAAGTCTGCATCTTCTTCCTCCGAATCAATAACTGAACCCAAAGAACCTCCGCAATGTACACTGCGAAATAATGGCGTATTCACACAGAAAGAACACCAATGGCTGTAACGTTTTATTAATGGGGGTGGAACAACACCGCGAACAAATTTATTTCTAAATAATGTAAAGTAACGTTCAATGAACTCCAACAGTTGTGCAAAGGTTCTTTTGGTCTCACAGCAACCAGTTCATGTAAACAATTGTGACAAATATTGAATACAATTCCACGCACAGTTACTTCAAAGAAATGTTCATTAATTTTAAATGTATTCAACCAAAAGTCACATGGGTGCATATAGCTCATTGGTAGTAAACACATTATTGACCAAGGTATTGGTACATTTAATCTAAATTTTCTCCCAGCAGTAAGTGCATCAAACATAATTTCACAAATCATAGGCACATTCTCAGATCCATTAAATATGTAATCTTCTGGTAGTTTGTAACTGTCAAGCATAAAATGGAATTTATCAGTACAATAATTAACTAAACAATCTGATTCAATTGTATATGGTAATCCCAACACAAAAATATCTAATGCGTTATTTAACGCTCCATTAACTTGAATTTGTGCACATTCAAAGAGAGATTTAGGATTCGCCATTATTAACACAGTGTACTTACGAATGATTCTTCAGGTGCAGCAGCAGACAAAGTAGATGTAACAATGAGACTGTATTCCGAAGACATGATGCAAAGTCAGGAAAACTTAACACCTTATATACTCATTTTTCGTTGTCTGTTCGTAACCAAAATCATTTATCTGACACGAGAATCCGACATGGCACTAACTTTTAAAATGTCTACACGTACCAACCTTTTGCTGGCGTGGGTGCTTGACCAGATAATGCCCTAACCGGACTATTATCTCAGTGGGACAGCACCGCCACCATGCATAATGGGGGTCTCGAAACGAAACAGCACATTGTGCCATATTTCATGTTTTGTGAGACCCCAGGCTCATTGGGTCCCCCAGGGTCATCAATGTCAGCATGGCGCGGGCACTGTCCTGCTGAGATAATAGTCCGGTTAGGACATTATCTGGGCAAGCACCCACGCCAGCAAAAGCTTGGCACGTGTAGAAATTTTAAAAATTACAGTGCACTGCTGTACCAGATCTTTACATTGTTATGTATACAAACACAGAATAGAATAAATGTCTTTTATTCAGCACAATGTAAACAATTGAGTAGCCAAACTATGACTTGTCTGAAGAGACAACTTGCTGTCATTGAGCAACGGTCAAATCCCAATTGTCCTGTGTCAACTGCAATCGTAATTGATAATGTCAATGGGTAACATGTCACACATAGTGATGGTCTGCTGTGGAGCTTCATGTTCAACAATGTACATTCAACGGTGAGCCCTGGAATACTTATGCATCCACCAGCATTGTGCTCTCTCAGCAGCGATGCCATATATCACCATTGATCATACTTTACAGAGCAACAAGCCAGTGAACCCCATGTTCTGTGAAGAGTCATGGACATCTAACCATATAGCACATAATGGTAGTTTCAGTGTCCTACCTCTTTCTGTAGATGCTCTCTACAGTAGCACATGAACATTAGAATAGCTTCACCATTATCAGGATACTCATTCATAGAATCTGCATTATAATAACCTGCCCTTCGGCAGTCAGTTATCTCAATGAAATTCCCCATTTGCAGCTCAACTTTTGACTAGGGTGACACCCTGTCTGTATCTGCTCTGCTCTGCTCACATATTTTTGCTACTGCGCCATGTCCCCGCATCGTCATCAGGTAGCATCCAACATCATGATAGGCATTGATCATAATGTTTTGGCTTATCAGCGAATATAATTACTGTTTCCTACAAACTGTCCGAGTATCAAGATACAGAGATTGGAAAGTTCTATCAACTACATGGCAAATTATAGTGTTTCTCATAAAGATGCATGCCAACTGGTATTCTACTGTACTCTGAGCTGACAAAGGTGATGGGATAGCAATATGCACATATATAGATGACGTTAGTATCGCATACACAAAATATAAAAAGAGCAGTGCATTGGTGGAGCTGTCATTTATATTCAGGTGATTCATGTGAAAAGCTTTCTGATGTGATTATGGCTGCACAATGTGAATTAACAGACTTTGAACATGGAATGGTACTTGGAGCTAGATGCATGGAACATTCCATTTCAGAAATCAATAGAGAGCTCAATATTCGGAGACTCACAGTGTCAAGAGTGTGCTGAGAACATTACATTTCAGGCTTTAACTCTCACCACGAACAGTGCAGAGGCCAAAGGCCTTCTCCTAATGACCAAGAGCAGTGGTATTTGCGTAGTTGTCAGTGTTATCCGACTATTGACACTGCATGAAATAACTGCAGGAATCAGTGTGGGATGTTCGACAAATGTATCCAGTAAGACAGTGTGGTTAAATTTGGTGTTAATGGACTATGGCAACATATGACAGATGCAAATGCCTTTGGTAACAGCATGACATTGCCTGCAGTGCTTCTCCTGGACTTGTGGCCGTATCTTTTGGGCACTTTATGACTAGAAAACTGTGGCTTGGTCAGGTGAGCATTTCAGTTGGTAAGAGCTGATAGTGGTTCAAGTGTAGCACAGAGCCCACAAAGACATGGGCCCAAGTTGTCAACAAGGCACTGTGCAAGCAGGTGGTGGTTCCACAATGGTGTGGGCTGTGTTCAAATGGAACAGACTGAGTCAACATAGTTATATTCAGCCACTTGGAGGCCATTCGCAGCCATTCATAGATTTTGTGTTCCAAAACAATGATGTACTTGTTATGGATGACAATATGCCATGTCAGTGGGGCACAATTGTTCATGATTGGTTTGAAGAACATTCTGGTCAGTTCAAGCGACCCAGATCACCCAATATGAGTCCCATTGAACATTTATGGGGCATAATTGAGAGGTCAGTTCACGCACAAAATTCTGCACTGCAACACTTTTGAAATTATGGATGGCTATAGAGGCAGTATTGCTCAATATTTCTAAAGGGGACGTCCAATGACTTGCTGAGCCCATGCTACATTGAGTTGCTGTGCCACACCAGACAAAAAGAGGTCCAACACAATGTTAGGAGGCATCCCATGACTTTTGCCAGCTCAGTGTAAATAGGTGTTTGAAAAAGACCATTATATTGAAATAAATAATATGCTGTTAATGACAAATAAATAACATCTATACAGTGATATTGAGGAGGCAGCAACGTCTTTACATTTATCAAAGTCTTACAAATATAGTTGATTAAATATAGATTACATAAACATGAATAGCATTAAGAAATATTGTGATAGTTTATTGTTAACACCACCTAAAGATTACGTAATTTCAATTTCCTTGTTTCTTTTCATTTATACCTTCACTTGTTCTGCATCCTAGAAGAATGTTCATTATGGGGTCTTTGTAATGCAATGAATGAATAAATGGCAATGTAGTGAGTACATTTGTGTTTCCTATGTGGTTCTCAACCCATTGCTTATATTTATAAGGTTTATAATTTGGTTGTCCCCTGGATAGCTTTTCCACTTGAACTTTAAAGGATTCTAAGTCATTCTACAGTAATTCAGATCTGAACATCTAGGGTTGTGCCTCTGCGGTTAACAACCGTAGTTGTAAATCAGAGTTTGCTCCACCCAAGGTTAACTACCTCTGAAAGTCAACCATGGAAATGTCTTTTAGGAAAAAATTTTCACCACCCTGTCCAAGAATGCAGGCGAAGGCTACATTGGATTTGATGGGTAGCCACCTAGAAGGCATCAATGAGTCGGAGCATTAGCTATCACCCATTCTTATTCCAGTTCATAAGAACAGGAGCAAACAAGATCAGATCAACTACATTACAACTCACACTATTAATTCTCTACTTAAAGCAGGAAAACTAAAGAATTTGATGGATGAATTAGATAAACAGAAAATTTTAGTAGCAGGGCTCCAGGAAATGAGAAATACTACAGAAGAACCATTTGAATCACACGGCTACAGAATTTACAATGGAAAACCTGGAATAAGGGTTATGAAAGAATGTCCCCAATTTGGAACTGGGATCATAGTGAATGTAAAAATAATAGAGTCGATTATCGATTTTCCAGTCATCTCCCCTAGAATTGTAACTGAGTTTAAAAGCATCCACTAAAATTTATACCATCATCAATGCCCAAGCCCCTACTAATGAAAAGAATTTTCTAACAAAGACTAGGAAAGAAGTGGAAAAGTCTTGGGACCTCCTTGACCAAACAAAAAACCAAGTAAATATTAAAATGTTAAGATACTGTTAGGGGACTTCAATGCCCAACTCTGAAGAGAAAAGAAATACCAGGATATTATTGGGAAATGGTTTCCACATAAACAACAAATAAGAATGGTGAAAGACTTTTTGACCTCTGTAGGGAACACAAACTGAACTCAAAGTCCACATACTTCAAAAGGAGGCCAAACAAATTTATAACTTGGAAAGATACTGACTGGAGAAAAGGAGAATCGCAGCTGGATCATGTATTTATGGACAAATTCTTCCACAGAGAAATTTACAATGTTAAAGTATTAAAAGGGGTAGATACAGGTTCAGATCATTACATTGTCAAAATCAAAATTAAGTTTACACCACTAAAAAAGAAACCAAAGAGCAATGAACGAAAG